>NW_015507017.1:103788-107140 GCF_001515645.1 Sinocyclocheilus grahami
TGTGTGTGTGTGTGTGTGTGTGTGTGTGTGTGTGTGTGTGTGTGTGTGTGTGTACCCTGCAGGAAGTGTGGGTGCAGAGGCTGGTGTGCGCTCAGCACGGCGCTCATCTCGTCGTGGTCTGATGGATGAATGTACTCAAAGATGCTGTTACCGGTCAGTTCCACCTACAACACACACAACAGATTCTAAATCATCATTCAGTCACTTTGCTTTGCATTTTTGCAGATAATTGTCAGGCGGCCTAGAGAGAAATCAGTCAAACGGCTGAAAAGTGGGGGAAAAACAGCTGAGATTAAGATGAGTAAGAATCTGTGTCATTTAAGAAGATTACATCAACTCACAAAAATGCCTATTGTGAACAGGGTGTGTATTCACACGTTTGAGTGTGTGTGTGTGTGTGTGTGTGTGTGAAGCTAAGCTCCTGTTTGTCTGAAACTGATCTGTGTCCATCTCAAAGAGAGACAGTCTGATTCCCGCTGCAGAGAGTTCATGTATAAAAACACGATTTGCATGTGAAAACAAAAGCGGATTCTGTGCAGGACTTTGATCCATTTTGTGTGTAAATTAGCAGGGCACATCGCACACAGAGAAGGTCACTCCACAGCACTTCAACGACAAATGAGTTTCTGCGCAGCTGCGACGCGGCGCGATAATCTGCTCTTTGTAGCGCAGCGGCGCGTCCGTGCAGGAATGCGCACTTTACTGACCATACTGTGTGCTTCACTTCATATCTGGAGTCCTGCTGCACACTTGCGCACAATACCGGCCTGTCAGAGTCCGAGCATAATGAGATCCCTGTCGACGCCGTTTCGCTGGAGGTCAGGCGGCTCTGGGCTCTGGGCTCTGGGCTCGTCCAGCAGTAACCAGCTCGTTTGAATGCTCAGTAGTCAGCACACACAGGTGTTCCCGCACTACAGCATCATCTGCGTCGTCTCTTGCGGCTGCTGCTGCTTTGACTAGACAATAAACACAGCGTTGTCCCCTGAACTCACCCGTGGAGATCTTCAGGAACACAGAGGAGCATCCTGGATTTACACACAGGCCTTAATCAAGGTCACTGTCAACAACTACACCATATTCTTCTTTTAATGCTCCTCAACTAGTTACAAATGTTGGACACTAATATCTCCTGACTGTAAGAAGCGCATGTGTAATGTCAGTCGTTGTTTTTATTATCTTGATGTGTGACTGCATTAAAATCCCTCAACTCTGAAACCAACAAGTCCCTGGGATTACATGCTGACCATTCATTTCCATAAAATAGCATATCTTTGACTCCTCTGCTGTAATCCATCTCTATTTTGTGAAGTCGTGGAAAAGCAAGAGCAAAAATTCAGTTTCCCATGACAGACGTTGTTTGTTCCGCTATAGTTTATTTCTGCGTGTGAAAAGAGTCCTCTGAAAGATTCAGCTCATGCTTTCTGTAGCACTTTTTCCTTTTGGTCTGGTGTGGCCGTGTCAGATGTTCCTGAAGGCCAGCAGCATCTCTGATTCTTCTGTTCACTGACAGATGAAGCGTGTGTTTCTGAAGGGTCGAGAGTGCTGTGAGATCCGGTTTGCTCTCTTCTGTCCGGACGGTAGGGGAACGCCTTCGTCTCTCAGCCGATGGAGGAATGTGTCTGAGTTTGTATAAAGTGTAAAGTGCAAGAGGCCTGAATGCTGAGAACACACACTGTGGTGCCGTTTCTACACTTTATGAAGCTGTGTGAATATTACCAAAGGACCGAATCAGCACAGAAGGATTTCATAAAAGCATAATTCACCCAAAAAGTCATCATTGACTCACCCTCATGTGGTTCCAAACCTAGTGTTTATTTTTCTGTATACAGTGGAAGTCAGTGGGCACCAGTTGTTTGGTTGCAGTATCTTTTGTGTTCCACAGAAGAAAGAAGCTCATACAGGTTTGGAAGGACATCAGGGAGAGTAATGAGCTTTATTTTTGTGTAACACGGGGCTTTCTTAGACCTCTGAAAAAATCACCATCACATCTAAAAAGTACAACCCTGATCCTAAAACTAAAGTAACTGCATAATATCTCAAACTAAAATGATTTCAAACTGTAAAAAAAAAGTTTGAATTGTATTTACATTAATAAAATTCTACAATGGTTTTCATAAAAAATATGAATGAAATAAAAACAACACATTTTGAATGGTTGTGTGTGTGTGATACACACAAGTGTCTCTTTACATGCTCGGATACAAAATCTAAACATTAAACAAGCACAACCTCAGTGTTTTTCTTCAGATTTCAGAAAGAATAGACTAGAACTGGATATCTCAAAGTCTGAACTTCTCAGCAGAGACGATATTGAGCAAACAACAGTGTGAATGAATTCACTTCACATTCCCCAGATAAAGTTATAGTGTCCTTCATGGCTCAGTTATGTGTGTTATCACTGTGGCCCCGAACTGACCCTGGTTTCGTGTTAAACTCTCACCTGTGACAAACCCAGGTGTACCGAAGCTGTTTCCGAGATGTACATGATTTTACCGTCAGACGCGACGACGAACACAAACCCGTCCAGCGTCTGAAAAACAAACCAGAATACATAAAACATACGTGCATTAAACACATGCTCGTATCATTCATTGCACAGTCATCAGATGCGTTTGAAGATATTAGCGTCAAGATATCATGTAGTTCTTAAAGGCTCGCACCTGCAGCAGGTGAGACCCCAGATCTTTGGCCATGAGGTCCAGAGGACTGACCCGTGCCGCCTGACCCCAGGCCTCTCCGAGACCTCACACAAACACAGCACATTCAGTCGAGCTCCACAAATCACAGACACAGCGAGAGAAGCTAGACTTCAGCATACTCATGGTTCAAAGAATGCGCAAAGCGGACTGCCTTAGAATTAAAACCTAATGTAAATGCCACTTTAACGGGAGTTATTTATATTTTTATCACACGTTAATCAAATGTATTTATCTGTCAACCTGACGTAATATTATCCTGAAGCCGTAGCGTAGGCTATTTATCATAATTAGATCAAATTAAATACTTTTAAGTGATTAGACGGTCAATTAAAACGCCCATCCCAACATGTAGACAGATTTTATGCCATATTGGTAAAATGTCACTTAGCTACAGAATATTTATTTGCCAGAAATACTTTTTAAAGGCAAAACAAAATCCTATACTAAAATGTATGATTGGCAAACAACCATGTTTTATTACGTATGATATAAGTGTCCCTGCAGCACAAAAGCAGTGTTAAGTCGCTGGGGGATATTTGTAGCAATAGCCAACAATACATTGTATGGGTCACAATTATACATTTCTCTTTAATGCCAAAAATCATTAGGATATTAAGTAAAGATCATGTTCCATGAAGATATTTAGTAAATGT
>NW_015507017.1:111262-122644 GCF_001515645.1 Sinocyclocheilus grahami
TGTGTGTGTGTGAGAGTGTGTGTGTGTGTGTGTGAGTGTGTGTGTGTGAGTGTGTGTGTGTGTGAGAGAGAGGGGGTGTGAGTGTGTGTGTGTGTGTGTGTGTGGGAGAGTGTGTGAGTGTGAGAGAGTGTGTGTGTGTGTGTGTGTGTGTGTGTGAGAGAGTGTGTGTGTGTGTGTGTGTGTATACCCTGCAGGAAGTGTGGGTGCAGAGGCTGGTGTGCGCTCAGCACGGCGCTCATCTCGTCGTGGTCTGATGGATGAATGTACTCAAAGATGCTGTTACCGGTCAGTTCCACCTACAACACACACAACAGATTCTAAATCATCATTCAGTCACTTTGCTTTGCATTTTTGCAGATAATTGTCAGGCGGCCTAGAGAGAAATCAGTCAAACGGCTGAAAAGTGGGGGAAAAACAGCTGAGATTAAGATGAGTAAGAATCTGTGTCATTTAAGAAGATTACATCAACTCACAAAAATGCCTATTGTGAACAGGGTGTGTATTCACACGTTTGAGTGTGTGTGTGTGTGTGTGTGTGTGTGAAGCTAAGCTCCTGTTTGTCTGAAACTGATCTGCGTCCATCTCAAAGAGAGACAGTCTGATTCCCGCTGCAAAGAGTTCATGTATAAAAACACGATTTGCATGTGAAAACAAAAGCGGATTCTGTGCAGGACTTTGATCCATTTTTGTGTGTAAATTAGCAGGGCACATCGCACACAGAGAAGGTCACTCCACAGCACTTCAACGACAAATGAGTTTCTGCGCAGCTGCGACGCGGCGCGATAATCTGCTCTTTGTAGCGCAGCGGCGCGTCCGTGCAGGAATGCGCACTTTACTGACCATACTGTGTGCTTCACTTCATATCTGGAGTCCTGCTGCACACTTGCGCACAATACCGGCCTGTCAGAGTCCGAGCATAATGAGATCCCTGTCGACGCCGTTTCGCTGGAGGTCAGGCGGCTCTGGGCTCTGGGCTCTGGGCTCGTCCAGCAGTAACCAGCTCGTTTGAATGCTCAGTAGTCAGCACACACAGGTGTTCCCGCACTACAGCATCATCTGCGTCGTCTCTTGCGGCTGCTGCTGCTTTGACTAGACAATAAACACAGCGTTGTCCCCTGAACTCACCCGTGGAGATCTTCAGGAACACAGAGGAGCATCCTGGATTTACACACAGGCCTTAATCAAGGTCACTGTCAACAACTACACCATATTCTTCTTTTAATGCTCCTCAACTAGTTACAAATGTTGGACACTAATATCTCCTGACTGTAAGAAGCGCATGTGTAATGTCAGTCGTTGTTTTTATTATCTTGATGTGTGACTGCATTAAAATCCCTCAACTCTGAAACCAACAAGTCCCTGGGATTACATGCTGACCATTCATTTCCATAAAATAGCATATCTTTGACTCCTCTGCTGTAATCCATCTCTATTTTGTGAAGTCGTGGAAAAGCAAGAGCAAAAATTCAGTTTCCCATGACAGACGTTGTTTGTTCCGCTATAGTTTATTTCTGCGTGTGAAAAGAGTCCTCTGAAAGATTCAGCTCATGCTTTCTGTAGCACTTTTTCCTTTTGGTCTGGTGTGGCCGTGTCAGATGTTCCTGAAGGCCAGCAGCATCTCTGATTCTTCTGTTCACTGACAGATGAAGCGTGTGTTTCTGAAGGGTCGAGAGTGCTGTGAGATCCGGTTTGCTCTCTTCTGTCCGGACGGTAGGGGAACGCCTTCGTCTCTCAGCCGATGGAGGAATGTGTCTGAGTTTGTATAAAGTGTAAAGTGCAAGAGGCCTGAATGCTGAGAACACACACTGTGGTGCCGTTTCTACACTTTATGAAGCTGTGTGAATATTACCAAAGGACCGAATCAGCACAGAAGGATTTCATAAAAGCATAATTCACCCAAAAAGTCATCATTGACTCACCCTCATGTGGTTCCAAACCTAGTGTTTATTTTTCTGTATACAGTGGAAGTCAGTGGGCACCAGTTGTTTGGTTGCAGTATCTTTTGTGTTCCACAGAAGAAAGAAGCTCATACAGGTTTGGAAGGACATCAGGGAGAGTAATGAGCTTTATTTTTGTGTAACACGGGGCTTTCTTAGACCTCTGAAAAAATCACCATCACATCTAAAAAGTACAACCCTGATCCTAAAACTAAAGTAACTGCATAATATCTCAAACTAAAATGATTTCAAACTGTAAAAAAAAAGTTTGAATTGTATTTACATTAATAAAATTCTACAATGGTTTTCATAAAAAATATGAATGAAATAAAAACAACACATTTTGAATGGTTGTGTGTGTGTGATACACACAAGTGTCTCTTTACATGCTCGGATACAAAATCTAAACATTAAACAAGCACAACCTCAGTGTTTTTCTTCAGATTTCAGAAAGAATAGACTAGAACTGGATATCTCAAAGTCTGAACTTCTCAGCAGAGACGATATTGAGCAAACAACAGTGTGAATGAATTCACTTCACATTCCCCAGATAAAGTTATAGTGTCCTTCATGGCTCAGTTATGTGTGTTATCACTGTGGCCCCGAACTGACCCTGGTTTCGTGTTAAACTCTCACCTGTGACAAACCCAGGTGTACCGAAGCTGTTTCCGAGATGTACATGATTTTACCGTCAGACGCGACGACGAACACAAACCCGTCCAGCGTCTGAAAAACAAACCAGAATACATAAAACATACGTGCATTAAACACATGCTCGCATCATTCATTGCACAGTCATCAGATGCGTTTGAAGATATTAGCGTCAAGATATCATGTAGTTCTTAAAGGCTCGCACCTGCAGCAGGTGAGACCCCAGATCTTTGGCCATGAGGTCCAGAGGACTGACCCGTGCCGCCTGACCCCAGGCCTCTCCGAGACCTCACACAAACACAGCACATTCAGTCGAGCTCCACAAATCACAGACACAGCGAGAGAAGCTAGACTTCAGCATACTCATGGTTCAAAGAATGCGCAAAGCGGACTGCCTTAGAATTAAAACCTAATGTAAATGCCACTTTAACGGGAGTTATTTATATTTTTATCACACGTTAATCAAATGTATTTATCTGTCAACCTGACGTAATATTATCCTGAAGCCGTAGCGTAGGCTATTTATCATAATTAGATCAAATTAAATACTTTTAAGTGATTAGACGGTCAATTAAAACGCCCATCCCAACATGTAGACAGATTTTATGCCATATTGGTAAAATGTCACTTAGCTACAGAATATTTATTTGCCAGAAATACTTTTTAAAGGCAAAACAAAATCCTATACTAAAATGTATGATTGGCAAACAACCATGTTTTATTACGTATGATATAAGTGTCCCTGCAGCACAGAAGCAGTGTTGAGTCGCTGGGGGATATTTGTAGCAATAGCCAACAATACATTGTATGGGTCACAATTATACATTTCTCTTTTATGCCAAAAATCATTAAGATACTAAGTAAAGATCATGTTCCATGAAGATATTTAGTAAATGTCCTACCGTAAATATATCAAAACTTAATGTGTGATTAGTAATATGCATTGCTAAGAACTTCATCTGAACAACTTTAAAGATGATTTTCTCAATATTTAGATTTTTTTGCACCCTCAGATTCCAGATTTACAAATATTGTCCTCTCCTAACAAACCATACATCAATGGAAAGCTCATTTATTCAGCTTTCAGCTGATGCATAAATCTCAATTTCAAAAATTTGACCCTTATGTTTTGTGCTCCAGGGTCACACATTATATTACCAAGTATATCAGAGACAAACTGACAATATGTGTAATAATTTACTCTTTACAGCAGCACATTATATATCTTAATTTAATATTGTTAATCTGAAACTAATCCTTCCATGTAGCCGAAAACGGAAATTAAAAGAATTAATTTAATTAGAATTTTGCATAATTTATAGGCAAAGAAGAAACATTTATTCGTGCTAAATTGATAGACTCTGTATCATCAATGTAATCTGATGCAATAGATTATTTTAATTTCTTCCATTTGTGAGCATATTTTGAGATCTGTTATGACACATTATAAATATAGATTTTGACCCTCAGCAAGAAATATAAAATCTGCAGATTTTTACTCCAAGCGAAGATCTTTGACAGCGACGGAAACAGAAAGATTGGATCTGCGATGCTTTTAATGTGAGCTGCTAAACCTTCAGTTACCAACACAAGAGGACAAGAACACGGGCAATCATTATTTTCAGGAAACTGAACAAATGCTATGAATTATATTGTAGACCTAAAGCCCGAATCTTTCATCGGTTTCATTTAATCACGCAGAGCGCATCTGATCGAAACGAATTATCGTTATTTTTATTCATTTTATTTTAAACTTTTTAGACTTCGAGCGCTTAAACTAGCCTAATTAACTTAACCAATTATACTGTATATAGCCTATATTTTATGTTTTTTCAAATGCTTAAATATTCATTCAATTAAATAAAAACCGCCGCCGTTGAAAATGTTTGTTTTTTTAAATTAATTATTAAAACATCAAAAAATAAAAATAAGAAGATAAAACGAAAAGGCATTGTGAGACGAAATCGGTCTGAGTCCGGATCGTGAGTTACCGTCTGGAAACACGGCTCGCATCTTCAGGTAGCTGCTGGTCAGTCTGATGATGGACGCTTTGTCCAGCTGAGAGGTGATGGCCGAGGGCAGCGGCAGCAGTTTGGCCAGTTCATAAAATTCTCCATTTTCTTTTTCTCTTCGTGTCTTCGCAGCATTCTTGGACTTTTCCTTCATTTCGGACTCATGCAGAAGCGCTTAGTCTCGAGCAGAACCGGACTCTATCATCATGGTCACTCCGACACCTTACACGCTTTAGTAATAGTTTTCCGTTTCTGTTGCAGTGAATGATATGCTACTAACCTTCCCGATAGTCCTGCTCTTTATTGTGAATTCAAATACATGAATAAACGACGGAGCGACTGTAAATCTCCTCTAAACCCGACGGTCTTTCTTTCCAGAAGAGTCCCTCAATCGATCAGCCAGTCATGTCGCATTAGATTTCGATTCCGATCACTTTTTATACACTTTAGAAAGGCAACTGAACTCCGTTTCATCGAGCATCACAGTTCGCGTTTGGATTTGAATGGTTTGAAAGTGATACAAATAAGACTAACTTCTAATAAATCCACGACGATCAGCATACAAATAAAAACAGTACAGATGAGTTTACGGTGAACTCTGTTCTGCTCAATGTGTCCATGTTCTCCAGTCCTCCGTCTCATGAGTCCGTCTTCATTTCCATGTTAAAATCTTTCATTTTCCCTTTTAGTCCCTTGAATATTCCTCTCAGAGTCCGCAGAAATCCGTCCAGCCATTCAATTATTCAGAGAGAGAGAGAGAGAGATGGAGGGAGAGAGAGAGAGAGGGGAGAGAGAGAGGGCGGTTCAGAATGACTCTCTTACGTCACACTCTCTTGTGGAGATGGTGATGATGATGTCAAAGGTATAAACAGCAACATTTAGTTTGAATTATTGGCTCTTACCAAATTAGTTTTCTATATTAAGGTTTATTGACTTTTAACGAAACAGCTTGCAGTTGTGTTTGTTGCTTTGGTCCGGACAGATCCTGTAAAACACCGATATTTAAAGCCGGTCATTTGGAGGAATTAAAAACATTGGTCTATTTTCACTGTCACGCGAAATCTTGAATATATCTGATGATATGTTAGTATATAGGCATGCAAAATCATAAACATGCAACGATTGTGAGTATGGTTGGAATCTTGGGAAAGAATGACAAAATCATTTGGGCATCAGACCATTACACAGAATGTACAGGTGCTAGTTTGTGCACATTTCTTTTGGAGTTCATAATCTTTGTGTTTCTGTAAATGAGAAAATATGACGAGTTATCAATAGCAAATCAATTGATATCGGTCATCGGTGCATTGAACATTATGCATCTGCTCTAGATATCCATTTTGACCACCACGTTTGTTCAGATATTGCGTCTCATTTAGTTTTTTACAGTCGCTTCAACCCATTTCTCATATTTAGGTCACTTTTTTAACTCACAAACCATACTCACAATCATTGCATGTTTATGATTTTGCCTTAAGTAACCTCAACTTATTCAAACTGGCCAGTTGATAGCAGCAGGCATGCCTATATACGAACATATCATCAGATATAGTCAAGATTTCGCGTGACAGTGAAAATAGACCAATGTTTTTAATTCATTCTGGCATAAAACTCTTCACTTGTGAAGCACAACAGCATTTTTGTGACTAAACTGTAGATCATTTATCATTGCTTTGGTGCCAAAAGCATTAAATGAAAGCATCTTTCAAATGACATGAATTATTCTCTCACTCAGACACAGCTGCCAGCCAAACTCAATGAACCTGCCAATTTACACGTTTGCAACACCGATCAACTTATTCAAGACACAGCATCATGCTAAACTGAATACATTTCTTGCATTTCTACAGTAATAGCATATTGAAATATATTCCAAAAACATGAAACACTATCAAACAACTACACAGGTGTGAGTCTCTCAATTTCATTCCCATAAATACAAAACGGTAAACCTGAGGAATAATGTTGTGCTGTGATAATGAAGTGTGAAACATCTACTGAATCTGAACAGTAGAGAGTGTTTATATTGTGTGTGAAGAAAACATCGTGTAATGTCCCTGTTGTTAGTGTTTTAGGTCAGTGTTTTATGAGTGATAACGTGTGAGTTTGCTAGTGTTATGAAGAATGAGTTGATGTGAGACTGTAGTGATTCTCATGCGTTTTGAATGTGAAATGTACTGCTGTGCCAAACTGAAAGTTGGTAAGGAGAACTGTGTGAAGAGTTTAGAACAGCATTGATAAAGTCCTAGCGATTATAAAAACCGTAATGCATTTGCTCGTGTGATCTGGAAGTCGGACTGGAACACATTTGGTGCAGTTTGCACATTTGATGTCCTCATTTGAGACGGACTTTATGAACGGCGCGAGAGCACAATCACTGCATTTATTTGTGTTGGAGGTTTGGCTGTGATGTTGGGCTATCGCTTTCTCTCTCCCTGTCACCGCTGATGGATGAACCTCGGCGGCTCTGGATGGAAAATGCAGGAGGAGACCACCGCTCTCAGGCTTTCCAAAAGCAGCCTGCCTCAACATAGCATAGACATCCACACCGATAGCCGTCCTCATTCAGATCAGCATGCAGAAACTGTTAGGAAGCGTTGTCTGTGAGGACTGTAAGGCAGAGAGCGAGAGAGAGAGGACTCTTATTATCCTCTGTTAGCAGAAGTCACGCTGGATATCGTCTCTCTTCCAGGTGTTCAGCTCTTCTCCAGACGCAGCGCACAAGCCTTTCCTGCACCGGAGGGCTTTCCTCTGCGCTGGGGTGATCGCGGTCTTTCAGGTCAAACGTGCAGATTGCAAAAAAAGTCCACACATGCAGATTGCAGGGAATCATTGACAAAAGGAAAGGAAAGCACTCGGATCGGCTGTTTGAATAATACAAGCTTGTTCGCATGTTGCGCGTACTGCAGAGCAGCGTTTGTGAGCGGATAATGAGGGCGACGGGAAAACTAAAGCGCTCACTGAACGCCTCGAGCTGATTAAACAGACCGAAGTGCTGGAGATGAAACTGTGCATGAGTCTGTGTGCCTCCCAAAGTTTCCCACAATATGAAGAGAGAAAATATACGAGGTGTCGGGCTCTGATGATTAATGAGAAGAGGAGTGTATGTAATATATCAAGCCCCGATCAAGCGTTTTGTGTCGGTGCGTTTGTTCTGGTGGGCATTCGAGAAGATGCAGAAATCAGTCCGTCTGTAAAATCATATCCAGACGCACAGACTCTGAATTAGGGATGAGCCGATCCGATTCTCACTCTGGGTATCGGCTCCGACACCAGATATCGGTCAGACCAGACCGATCCAAATCCCATAGTGTGCGTTTACTATTCTACTGTTATTGTTGTCTTTTTTCATTTTATAGTATATATTTATATATAAATATATTTATATTTAAATATACAAGTAAATATAAATATATATGTATTTTACAACAGAACAATGTGTAACATTTTACCAGATTTAGTCCTACACTTATTCACTTTTATTTCTTCCCCACTGAATAATGTGTTTTTCACTAAATGTTTAGATTTTATAAAATTATTGTGCACTCATGATTTTTCTCGAGTAACTTTTGCTGCTGAATTATCCACTAGCCTATAGCCTATATTATATATTTTTAATTTGTTATTTTTCTTTATAATGAAGTTGTCTATATTTAGTAGGCTGTGTTTAACACACAAAACAGTGATGATCAGGTCAACACACAGAGGTATAGAAACTCTACATTGATTTAAACAAACTGTGCTGGTATCGTATCGGCCGATGCTCAGAATATTTTGGTATCGGATTGGATCGGTTCTGAAAACATGGTATCAGTGCATCCCTACTCTGAATGTTATTGATTGTGTATTGAGTCTGTGACAGAACATTGCAGAGTAATTAGTGTTGTTGGACGTGTAAAAAACAACAAGTATCAATGTTTTTATTGTGTGAAAACATGCAGTTCATGATTCATAGGGATCACTCAAAATAAATGTTATGCATATATCACTGTAAAAGCAGTCTGTGGACAGGTGTTGTTGTGGGTTTAGACCAAATGAAGTTCTAAAATATGGACTTGAGGTTCATTACCCAAAATACAAAATAACTTTTCTGACTTTGACATCTATGATCATAAAACCAGATGGAAATCTGCTTTCATTTCCTCTTGTCTTCTGCCCAGACATAAAGACCGACCGAAACAGTCGGCTTTGAAATAACATCAGCTATTCTAGAGGCACCCAGTGTTGCTGGTGGGTTATTCATGGCTGTTTAATAGATTTATGTGCAAAATACATTTCTGATTTTATTTTTTAATTTAAAGGGCAAGTGTCTCTGGAGAAATTCTGAAAAAGACATTCATTCATACTATACATTTTCTTCTGCATTTGGCATTTGTCACTGTCACGTTGTCATGTGAAAAGCATGAGTGTGTGTGTGTGTGTGTGTGTGTGTGAAATAATAACTTACAGTCTGTTTCTCTCAAACAGTCATTCAAATGAAATCAGGATACTTGCTCTACTGTATTCAATGTTATAGACAATAAAAGCAAACCACGCTTAACTTGAATGATCTTTAAATATATTGTTCAATATTTTCATTATTCACTTATTTAGCCTCTAAAGGATACAAGCTGCTTTTATGCCTAAGGTTCAAAATATTATATTCTAATATTTATTCTTATGAAACAAACTTTTATCTATTTTACACTTGTAAACTGGTATTATGGAGCATTTATGTTTTAGTTGAGCCTCTTCTAATAAATCTGCGTTTATTTATGTATTTTACAACAGAACAATGTGTAACATTTTACCAGATTTAGTCCTACACTTATTCACTTTTATTTCTTCCCCACTGAATAATGTGTTTTTCACTAAATGTTTAGATTTTATAAAATTATTGTGCACTCATGATTTTTCTCGAGTAACTTTTGCTGCTGAATTATCCACTAGCCTATAGCCTATATTATATATTTTTAATTTGTTATTTTTCTTTATAATGAAGTTGTCTATATTTAGTAGGCTGTGTTTAACACACAAAACAGTGATGATCAGGTCAACACACAGAGGTATAGAAACTCTACATTGATTTAAACAAACTGTGCTGGTATCGTATCGGCCGATGCCGAGTAACTTTTGCTGCTGAATTATCCACTAGCCTATAGCCTATATTATATATTTTTAATTTGTTATTTTTCTTTATAATGAAGTTGTCTATATTTAGTAGGCTGTGTTTAACACACAAAACAGTGATGATCAGGTCAACACACAGAGGTATAGAAACTCTACATTGATTTAAACAAACTGTGCTGGTATCGTATCGGCCGATGCTCAGAATATTTTGGTATCGGATTGGATCGGTTCTGAAAACATGGTATCAGTGCATCCCTACTCTGAATGTTATTGATTGTGTATTGAGTCTGTGACAGAACATTGCAGAGTAATTAGTGTTGTTGGACGTGTAAAAAACAACAAGTATCAATGTTTTTATTGTGTGAAAACATGCAGTTCATGATTCATAGGGATCACTCAAAATAAATGTTATGCATATATCACTGTAAAAGCAGTCTGTGGACAGGTGTTGTTGTGGGTTTAGACCAAATGAAGTTCTAAAATATGGACTTGAGGTTCATTACCCAAAATACAAAATAACTTTTCTGACTTTGACATCTATGATCATAAAACCAGATGGAAATCTGCTTTCATTTCCTCTTGTCTTCTGCCCAGACATAAAGACCGACCGAAACAGTCGGCTTTGAAATAACATCAGCTATTCTAGAGGCACCCAGTGTTGCTGGTGGGTTATTCATGGCTGTTTAATAGATTTATGTGCAAAATACATTTCTGATTTTATTTTTTAATTTAAAGGGCAAGTGTCTCTGGAGAAATTCTGAAAAAGACATTCATTCATACTATACATTTTCTTCTGCATTTGGCATTTGTCACTGTCACGTTGTCATGTGAAAAGCATGAGTGTGTGTGTGTGTGTGTGTGTGTGAAATAATAACTTACAGTCTGTTTCTCTCAAACAGTCATTCAAATGAAATCAGGATACTTGCTCTACTGTATTCAATGTTATAGACAATAAAAGCAAACCACGCTTAACTTGAATGATCTTTAAATATATTGTTCAATATTTTCATTATTCACTTATTTAGCCTCTAAAGGATACAAGCTGCTTTTATGCCTAAGGTTCAAAATATTATATTCTAATATTTATTCTTATGAAACAAACTTTTATCTATTTTACACTTGTAAACTGGTATTATGGAGCATTTATGTTTTAGTTGAGCCTCTTCTAATAAATCTGCGTTTATTGGGCAGTAAAGTCACAAATGTTTAGTTTTGAACAATTCTGCCCTCTAGTGTTTATAGTTTAGAAACAATAGCCGACTTCAGGTTTGAAATATGAATAAGTGAATAGTGACTGCAGTAACTGACTGATGTGTATCTGAGAGTGTTTGAGTGCTCGGAGCGCGCAGAGGTTTGGGTTGCTAATGATTTTGGCCGCCTGAGCGCTTAATCACTGGCCTATTAGACACACAATCGTCCATATAAACCGGCTAAAATGTTTAAACGGCTGATGTTGTGCTGTTGAATGAAGCTGCTGTGTGTGAGCGGTTAGCAGCGTCTCTGGAGAGAGTTTCCCTCTGTTCTGTGTCATTAGTCGAGTCATTTATTACAGGAGAAAATCAGCACTGTAGAGGCCTGTCAGTCGCAGCACCTGCGCCACACGTGTGTGTGTGTGTGTGTCTGTACGTGAGAGAGAGAGAGAGAGTGTGTGTGTGTGTGTGTGTGTGCGTGAG
>NW_015507017.1:123010-124561 GCF_001515645.1 Sinocyclocheilus grahami
GAGTGAGTGTGTGTGTGTGTGTGTGTGTGTGTGTGTGAGAGTGTGTGTGTGAGTGTGTGTGTGAGTGAGAGAGAGTGTATGTGTGTGAGTGTGTGTGTGAGTGAGAGAGAGTGTGTGTGTGTGTGAGTGAGAGAGTGTGTGTGTGTGTGTGTTTAGAGTCTGGGTTCAGGTCAGTAACATCAAAGCAAAAACCCTTTTCTTGAACAGCGGTGATCCACAACAACCAAATGAATATAATCCAGTTTAAAACCATTCAGCTACTGTGAATCTTGTAAATATTCAGTCTCTCACAAGCATGTGGAAAACATTTATTCTACTGGCTGGTGGAATAGCTGCCTAATGCAATTTGACCCTGTAAAGCTGCACAATTAACCAGACTTAAGCAGACGCACACCAAACGCTCCTCTGTTTTCATGAAGCGTATTAAAATAGTCCTGAATCTGGCTCCGCAGACTGTTTTCATTAGGCAGCGCTGATCACACGAGCACAAATCAATCTCTCATTGTCAATGGAATAATGTACTAGAACCGAGCCGCTGATGAAACCCAGACTGAAGCACAGATTTGCTCTGGAAAATGTTGCTCTGCATTTATAATATTACACAGTCTCTTTTATCCTGTGGCCGGGCCCCGGGGACTAATAACTCTTACTCAGTTTGGTGGCCCCTGGACTGGTTTTTCTCTTACTGATGGCAGACATATGGCTTCCGGTTTTGTGTGTCGTACAACAGATGTCAAAGCCGAAATGATCATCCAGCTTTCCTGATAAAAGCTCACCCTACCGCAGGTCAGTCAAAACATCTGAGTGCATCAGGACAGTCCTCTGTTTCTCGATGTGATGCGCTTTCTATAGAACAGCTTCTGCTCTGCTTCAGGGCTGTTTTTGCTGGATTTATTGTCTCACCTCCTGGAAATATACAGTGAAACTGAACAACTAGGCAAACACATGAACCACATGTGCCATTTGGCAGAAGCATTTGATGAAACATTCAGTTAAATGACTGCAGAAACACTCCTTTATTTGGCGTCCCGTTTCCTCATAACATCATGGAAAGGCACTGGGGCTGCTGGTTTCTGTGAGAAATTGAAAAACCACCTCTCAGTGAAATGTATTTTGTTGAATATAAACAGATAATTAAATAACATGGGATCTATTTCCTCTGCTTAGAACTCATTCTCAGCTGTTTTAATAAATGTGGCTCCAATTATGTTCAGCCTCATTCTGAGCCAACATGAGCTTTTCCACGAAAAAGCAACACATATGTTTTATTTCAGAGAGCTGCCAGTTAAAAATGACTGCTATTATTCTCATTGGGTTGGTGTGTGTTCAGTCTCAAATTTGAGACCTGGATGTTTGTGCAGCTCTACACACGTAACGATTGAGATTCAAACCTCACAGTTGTCCTGCTGCTGCTGTTGATGTTGACGTTGACGTTGTTGTTGTTGACGTTGTTGTTGATGATGATGATGTTGTTGTTGTTGATGATGATGCTGTTGTTGATGTTGTTGTTGTTTGACGTTGTTGTTGTTGTTGTTGTTGTTGTTGTTGTTG
>NW_015507017.1:130471-133471 GCF_001515645.1 Sinocyclocheilus grahami
TATATATATATATACACACACACCCACACACACACAAAGAAAAACAAGTAGATGGAAAAAATAGAAAGCTAGTGTTCGTTTTTTTTTTTTAATAAAAAAAGAAGATAAATAGATAAAGTAGCATGTTTCTGAACGACAGAACCTAGTGATGCCATGTAGACAGAGAAGAGAAGTGGTCCAAGAACTGAGAACTGTTGTTGTTGATGTTGTTGTTGCCTTTAACTGAACATTTAGTGTTTACTATTGTCCTTTTGCATTATTGACACACAATTTTTCTATTTAATACTTTCTTTTTGTGACATTCTTTCTTCTGTGGAACACAAAATGTCTTTTTGTCCATACAATGAAAGTCAGTGGTCCTCAAAACTGTTTAGTGACACGTTCTTCATATATAGTCTTTTGTGTTCAACAGAAGAAACTCGTACAGGTTTGGAACGACATCAGAGAGAGTAAATGATGACAGACTTGACTTTTTTTTTTTGGTGGACTATCGCTTTAATAGCATTTGTTATTTTTTTTAACTGAATTGATTGTGCAACCCTAGCACGATACACATCTCATTTCTCTCTCTCTACAGACACACAAACGCGTTGCAGTCACTGAACGCTTGATGGCGCCACTGGAGCAGAAAAGAGAACAACTTAAAGTTTCAAACATCTCATTAAACCTTCATTATCTATCGATTCATTAATGCATCAGCCATACATAATCAGAGTGAGTGCTTATCATGTCCCTTTATTATGCACATTTAATCTGAATGTATGAAGAGTGTTAGCTGCATCAGTAGTTAAATAGCGTTTCATAATAAAGTTGGAGCTGGTTATGTTTCTAACCATACAGACAGCATAACGTGTGAATCAGGGTAAGTGTGTGTGTGTGTGTGTGTGTGTGTTCCAGCGTTTATTATTCTCTGCTGCTTCACTCCTCAGACACCAGCAGGACTGACACACTACACCGCTTTAGTCACTCTTCTGTTATCACGACTAATCGAGTTATTCGCTACTGTATCCGTCGCCAGATATGCTCTAATCCTCAGGAATATTCTTCTGCTCTCGCACGAGTTGATGATTGACTGAGACTCCTCCCAAACAAACTTCCTCAAACTCGCTGCAATGGAGATCCGAGTCGGATCGGAAGCTCTCCTCGCCCTCGAGTCTTCTTAGGTGGTTAGTTTGTTTCCACATGATGTCCGATCTGAAGAGGCAGATGTCCTGGCACGAGGATTTCGCCAGAAACCTCTCCAGATTCTTTTCCAGAAATAAATCCGCGGACAGCGAGGGGAATGAAAGGTTTGTCTCAGCAACTCAGTCTCGGCTATTTTTAGCTTTTTAACGAGTGAAGTTGAAGTCTGTTTCCAAACCTGAATAAGTTTGCTGTGTGTATGTGGCGCTTGTGTTCTCTCTCTCTCTCTCTCTCTTTGAGTCTCTCTCTCAATTTAAGAGTGCTTTATTGGCATGACAAAAATTATACATTTGTATTGCCAAAGCAATTGCAGCTGGACTGAGAAAGAGAAAGAAAGAAGAGTGTGTGTGTGTGTGTGTGTGTGTGTGTGTGTGTGTGTGTGGGTGTGTGTGTGTGTGAGAGAGAGAGAGAGAGAGAGACACTCACACACACACTCTTCTTTCTCTCTCTCTTTCTTTCTCTCTCTCTCTCTCTCTCACACACGCACTCTCTCTCTCTCTCTCTCTCACACACGCACTCTCTCTCTCTCTCTCACACACACGCGCACACGCGCACACACACACACACACACACACACTCTCTCTCTCTCTCTCTCACACACACACACAAATTCTGATCCGGCAGATCTTTCACAGAATACAGATGCTTGAGATTGCAACAATAATTTAGGTTTTAATAATCGCTCGAACTCTAAGAGAATAGTGAGTCCACACCACAACTATAACCACACAGAGGAACACTGTTATGGGAATCACTTTATTTCCAGCTGATGATATATACTTACATTATTTTTTAAATGTGGTTTAAATATATCTACTAATTAGTTTAATTTGACAACTGATTAGCCATAGGCGTGTAGCCCATACTTGATTATGTTCTGTTTAAGTGTTTGTACTTCATATAGTTAGCCAATCAAACCACCACAACACTGTGTTTGTTCTGCATTTCAAGTGTCTTTAATGCCGATGATAGGATTCTGTGTGTGTTTTTTCTCCTGTCCAAACGACCTGGAAATATATAGAAGAAAAGAGGCGTTAGACAAATGCAGGGTGTGTCAGTCTTATCGTGCTTCATGTCTCTCTCTCTCTCGCCTCTGGAGAGAATCTGATATCCATGAACAGTTGTGCTGAAGGCAGGTATCTGGGCTTGTGGCTGAAGTTGAGAGTTCATTATTAAGGCTTTGCATATTCGTCTGATTTGTTTATTTCCCTCAGTGAGGTCAGAGAGGCTGATGGATCGGCAGTGAGCGGCAGCGCTGAGCGAGACCCTGATCAAACCCCTGAGAAGCACCTGAACACAGCACAGGTACACCCGGCATCAGTCAACCGCTGGCTTATAACAACTCTATTTTGACACTATTTTTGTCCCGTGCATTGCTATGGGTTTCACTGTTTATTACTGTTAATTTCAGGAGTCGGTCTCCCAATACTGTGCAGCGTGTACATGTCCGTTGGTCTTCTTAGCAGCACAAAAAACAAACCTTTTTGTCAAACGATGAATTATGAATGATTATAAATAGAAGCATTCAAAGAGTGCTCCCTTAATAATCACTAGCATGCTGTCACTCACTTCAGATTTTGAGAAAACCTCCGTTGTAATCAATGAAGCTGACTGCGCAAACACAGTATGTGTCAAATCCTTTTCACCATTTCAGTTTCAGCTGAAGGTGCTCTTGCTTTCGTAGAGTCGGGCCTGGGTCAGTGGCAGCAGAAGTCCAGGCGGTTCTTCATCTGTCTGAGAGCGGACCCGTCAGGACCTGTTTAATTCTGATCCGGCAGATCTTTCACAGAATACAGATGCTTGAGATTGCAACAATAA
>NW_015507017.1:133662-134274 GCF_001515645.1 Sinocyclocheilus grahami
AAATGTGGTTTAAATATATCTACTAATTAGTTTAATTTGACAACTGATTAGCCATAGGCGTGTAGCCCATACTTGATTATGTTCTGTTTAAGTGTTTGTACTTCATATAGTTATATATTTCTCTCTATCCCATCTCTGCCAACCGCTGTGAGCGAGTTACAAGAGTGATGTCATCATCTATACCCCGCTTTTACTCTTATATTATGAGTTCCTCAGTAACACTTGGCCTTGAGAGTTTTGTGAACAGGTTTTAAGCTGAAACTCCCAGCTAGGAACTCTTTGGAGGATTAAGATAAAAATCTAAAAATACGGCCCAGTTGCATAAAATGATTAAATAAGTTAAAGCTGGAATACGCTACATAACTTTTACCCAGATTTTTGATCTGATTTTCAGTCTGGAGAAGTTGACGTTAGTTGCTGAAAGTCGACAGATTTCATAGAAAACCCACTGCTGTCTGATGTTCACGACTCTGATTACATCCAGTCAGAGGATATCCAACACGTTTGATATTGAGCTGATTTAAGAACATGCATTGTTTGTATTTGTCATGTGCCACATGGTTCTGCTAGTGTGTGATGCTCAGTGTTTAGTGTGTGTGTGATGCTCAGTGT
>NW_015507018.1:0-966 GCF_001515645.1 Sinocyclocheilus grahami
TGACTTTGACTTGTTCTCTGTCGCGTGTGTGATGAATATTCATCAGTCTGAGCAGCTGTCCGAGCGTTCAGCCTGTTTGTCTGATCCGGCTGCACGTCGTATATAGTTACTCTCGGCACATAAACGCTTCTGTTGCATAATGGTTATTGAAGGACTCGTTCTCTTCAGGGACGTGGACAGAAATGTAAGGACACTGAGAGGCTGGTGTGTTGTTGTGTTTTCAGACAGAAGAGAAGACAGACAGCCGCTGATGAGCTTTTTCGTGAGCAGAACAGATGTGAGGTATTGATGTAACTCCATATAGTTTGGACCAGGGATGAAAAACAAACCTGTCAAACTCTCTCTGCTACAGAAAAGCTATAGATTCAACACATCTGCTGATGTGTGTGTTTGCTGGATAAACATGATTCTGTAGCTTCCTGCATGTCAGCAACGTGTGGAGATTCATGGTTGTCTCATCTTGAGAGAGCTGGCTGCAAGTTTTGATGCTTTTGATGAGTTGCCATCTACAAATTACAAATGGGTTATTAAAACTGGTGCCTTTCATGTTCAAAAAGATCAGCCTGGAAGATTTTAAATATTGTACAAGACCAAGCATATTGTATTTAACATGTCAATCTAAATTAATAAATTAATTGGTGCAGTTCGTTAAAAAGTAATGCATTAGCTGTCACAAACTAAAGATAAACAACAGCTATTTACTCTATTTTTTTATCTAGATTAATTCAATGTTCATAGTAATTTATAAATACACATCTATTGTTAACTCTAATACAGAAAATATCTTTATAAGTGTGTGTTTAGTATGTTTAATACAGCAGTTATTATAGTTAACTAAAACGGAAACATTTTTGTTACTTCAAATAAAATAAACATTACCTGAAATAAAATATAAAAAAAATATTTCAGTTAGTTGCAACATTTCTTATTTAATGTAGTTTAACGTGATGTACTAAAATAAACAAA
>NW_015507018.1:7571-51141 GCF_001515645.1 Sinocyclocheilus grahami
AACAGTCCAACGCTCATGCATGATCCTACGCAGATGCTACAATGTTAATGAGTTCTGCTGACCCCACCCCTCTCTTCCGAGCTGCTCTCAGAGAGACTGTTTACTTTAGCCGCATTCATCGTGAAACTTGCTAATTAGCACATTATTAGGAAAGGCGATTTGCAAAGATTCATTACAAAACATTATACTCACTTCTTCTGTAGAGAGGTTGGATCATGAATGATTTGCGCGAACATAGACGCATTTTGGCAGATCGGGGGAGCATTCTCTTCAGAAACAAACAAAATCCACTGTGAGTTCAGTGGCTCAGATATCAGGAGTAAATGACGACTGCTATGTTCATTATTACATCCAACAACAGAACACCTCAATCACTTGTTAGGAGTCATTCTTGTCTACATCTTCTCCGTCGGTGAAACAATGGCGGACTGATGACAGCTCACTCAGGGCAGGTCTGAGGTAAGACACCAGTCCAGTCTGTGCTGAAACGCTACTGTCAATCAAACTATCGTGGGAGGGGCCTGTCTGTGTGACATCACACAGACAGGCATCTGAGATCAGCTCGATTTGAGAAAGGGGAAAACATTTAACCAGATAAAAAAAAAAACACTGGGTGGATTTTTATCATTATAGGGTGGTTGTGTACTCAAACTGCCAACACACATTTCAGTTCAAACTATGACCCCTTTATACTATATCGACCCATTGAAACCAGTGGAGCGCTACGATCAACTTAGGCTTACGGTGCTTTTGGGAAATGCAGCCAAGGTCCATGGATGATGCAATTAACATGGGACTGCACTTCATCCTGCAGCATCTGGATAAATCAGGGAATTATGTGAGGATCCTGTTCATGGACTTCAGTTAGGCCTTCAACACCATGATCCCAACACTCCTCCAGACCAAACTAACCCAGCTGTCTGTTCCTAACTCTATCTGTCAGTGGATCACCAGCTTTCTGACAGATAGGCAACAGCTAGTGAGACTGGTGAAATTAATGTCAAACAGCCACACCATTAGCACTGGTGCCCCTCAGGGATACGTTCTCTCCCCACTGCTCTTCTCCCTGTACACCAACGACTGCACCTTTACTGATCTCTGTATCAAGCTCTTGAAGTTTGTGGACAGCACCCAGTCATCGGCCTCATCCAGGACGATGACGAGTCTGCTTACAGACTAGAGGTTTAGCAGTTGGCTGTCTGGTGCAGTCTTAACAACCTTGAGCTTAACACGCTTAAAACAGTGGAGATGATCGTGGACTTCAGGAGAACCCCCCCCCCCCACCATCATGAACAGCACTGTGGCTTCAGTAGAGTTATTCAGGTTCCTGGGCACCATCAGCTCTCAGGACCTGAAGTGGGACAATCACATCGACTCCATCGTTAACAAGGCCCAACAGAGATTGTACTACCTTCGCCAGCTGAGGAAGTTCAACCTGCCAAAGGAGCTGCTCACACCGTTCTGGTTTGGCTCAGCTACAAAATCAGACATTAGAAGACTACAGAGGACGGTTCGGACTGCTGAGAGGATTATTGGTGCCCCCCTGCCCACCCTTCAAAAACTGTTTATATCCAGAGTGAGGAAAAGGGCTCAGAAAATCACTCTGGATCTCTCACATCCAAGCCATCTCCTTTTTGAACTCTTCCCATCTGGCCGGAGCTACAGAGCACTGAACACTGAACCAGGACTGCCAGACAAAAGAACAGTTACTTTCAGCCGCAAGAAATCTTTCTTTCTTTCTCTTTTTCTTTCTTTCTTTTTCTTTCTTTCTTTCTCTCTTTCTTTATTTCTCTCTTTCTCTCTCTCTCTCTCTCTCTCTCTCTCTCTTTCTTTCTTTCTTTCTTTCTTTCTTTCTTTCTTTCTTTCTTTCTTTCTTTCTTTCTTTCTTTCTGCGGCAGTCATTGAGTCTGTTCTGTGCACTTCAATAACTGTCTGGTTTGGCTCAGCTACAAAATCAGACATCAGAAGACTACAGAGGACGGGTTGGACTGCTGAAAGGATTATTGGTCACCTGCTCACCCTGTTCACCCTTCAAGAACTGTACACATCCAGAGTGAGGAAAAGGGCTCAGAAAATCACTCTGGATCCCTCACATCCAAGCCATCTCCTTTTTGAACTTTTGCCGTCTGGCCAGCGCTACAGAGCACCAAATACCAGGACAGACAGGCACAAGAACAGTTTCTTCCCCCAGGAAATCTACCTCATGAAGAGTTAAATGTTCCCCCATTGTAGTACACCTTACTGAAATGTCTCCTGTAATTGCTCATTCAGTGTTTAAAACTGCGGAAAACATGTACATTTGTAAATAATGCCACGCAACAATACTTTACCTCAGAATAACCATTTGGTGTCTATAACCTCATTTGTCAGCTAGAAAAAATAATTATAAAGAGGAGCATTTTGCTAAATATATACACTATATTGCATTCATATTTTTACTTTTAACCTGTTTACTTTTTTCACTTTTTTCACATTTACCTGTTTACTTATTTCTTACATGATATGAAAGAACGCAAGGAACTAAAGATAAAATTCAACACCTCCTATATAATTGCATGCTACTAATAAAGAAAATCAGACTGGATGTGTGCAAGACATATGACAACATTTATAGGATTAATTTAGGAGAAGCCCAAACTACAGTCAATGGCCAAGTGATTCTGACATAGTTATGGTGATATTAGCACAGATTTTATGTAGTAAATAATTATTTGTGACTGTATATAGTTATCAAGTTGGAAAAGACGTTTAGTTCCCTCATTAAAGGAACCTTAGTTCCCAGGACATTTACAAAAGGGATTAAAATGCTGATGCTGTAAAAGCAGGGCAGACATAAACACATAACATTACTGTATGACTGAAATGTTAAAGTATTAAGAAAGAACGAAAGAAAGAAACCCCACTTTTTAATCTTGCATCAGCCCAAGGCTGCATCTCATTGTTAGTTTTACTTGATCTTAGTGCTGCGTTCGACACTATAGATCATGCCATAATCAT
This sequence comes from Sinocyclocheilus grahami, assembly GCF_001515645.1. NCBI lineage: Eukaryota > Metazoa > Chordata > Actinopteri > Cypriniformes > Cyprinidae > Sinocyclocheilus > Sinocyclocheilus grahami. The sequence goes on from NW_015507018.1 coordinate 10,569, forward strand.
AGATCGATTAGAAAACTATAGGGGTATTCAAGGGAAGGCTTTAAGATGGTTCAGATCCTACCTGTCCGACCGTTATCACTTTGTTTATTTAAATGGGGAATCATCTCAGTTAACGCCAGGAAAGTATGCAGTGCCACAAGGATCTGCGTTATGCCCTCCACTATTTTCAATATACATGTTGCCCCTTGGTAATATTTTTAGAAAATATGGGATTGGTTTCCATTGTTATGCTGATGATACTCAACTATATATTTCAACAAACCAGATGACACTTCTAAATTAGCTATGCTAACAGAGTGTGTTAAAAATGTAAAAGATTGGACTACCAATATTTTTTTCATATTAAATTCGGATAAGACAGATATATTACTTACTGGACCAAAAAAAGTAATCTCCTAGATTACAATTTGCACCTAGACGGACGTACTGTTACTTCCTCTACAGTCAATAATTTGGGTGTTATATTAGACAGCAACTTGTCTTTTTAAAACCATATTTCACATTACAATAAGAGCATTCTTCCATCTTAGAAACATTGCTAAGCTACAGAACATGTTTCCTGTTTCTGATGCAGTTCATGCATTCATGGCCTCAAGACTGGACTATTGTAATGCACTGCTAGGTGGTTGTCCTGCATCTTCAATAAACAAGCTACAGGTAGTCCAAAATGCAGCTGCTAAAGTCCTTACCAGGTCAAGAAAATACGACCATATTACCCCAATTTTACAGTCTCTGCACTGGCTACCTATTAAGTTCCGTATCAGTTACAAATACTAATTTATAATAATATTACTATACTACAATCCATCACGTTCCCTGAGGTCGCAAAACTCTGGACTTTTGGTATTACCTATGATAGCAAAGTCCACTAAAGGAGGTAGAGCTTTTTCACATTTGGCTCCCAAATTCTGGAACAACCTTCCTGATAACTTTCGTGGTTCAGACACACTCTCTCTGTTTAAATCTAGATTAAGGACACACCTCTTTAGCCAAGCATTCACATAATGTATCGCATAACCTTGTACTTCAGTTATATCTGATCAAAATGCACATTATCATTATTTTGCTTGGGTTGAACACATCATTTTTGCTTGGTTGAAACAGCAGCTACACTATTTTTTCTCTATTTCCTTCTCTGTTTCTTAGGGCTGTCGCGATAACCGCAATATCGCAATACCGCGCTAGAACAGTTTCTTCCCCCAGGAAATCTACCTCATGAAGAGTTAAATGTTCCCCCATTGTAGTACACCTTACTGAAATGTCTCCTGTAATTGCTCATTCAGTGTTTAAAACTGCGGAAAACATGTACATTTGTAAATAATGCCACGCAACAATACTTTACCTCAGAATAACCATTTGGTGTCTATAACCTCATTTGTCAGCTAGAAAAAATAATTATAAAGAGGAGCATTTTGCTAAATATATACACTATATTGCATTCATATTTTTACTTTTAACCTGTTTACTTTTTTCACTTTTTTCACATTTACCTGTTTACTTATTTCTTACATGATATGAAAGAACGCAAGGAACTAAAGATAAAATTCAACACCTCCTATATAATTGCATGCTACTAATAAAGAAAATCAGACTGGATGTGTGCAAGACATATGATTAATTTAGGAGAAGCCCAAACTACAGTCAATGGCCAAGTGATTCTGACATAGTTATGGTGATATTAGCACAGATTTTATGTAGTAAATAATTATTTGTGACTGTATATAGTTATCAAGTTGGAAAAGACGTTTAGTTCCCTCATTAAAGGAACCTTAGTTCCCAGGACATTTACAAAAGGGATTAAAATGCTGATGCTGTAAAAGCAGGGCAGACATAAACACATAACATTACTGTATGACTGAAATGTTAAAGTATTAAGAAAGAACGAAAGAAAGAAACCCCACTTTTTAATCTTGCATCAGCCCAAGGCTGCATCTCATTGTTAGTTTTACTTGATCTTAGTGCTGCGTTCGACACTATAGATCATGCCATAATCATAGATCGATTAGAAAACTATAGGGGTATTCAAGGGAAGGCTTTAAGATGGTTCAGATCCTACCTGTCCGACCGTTATCACTTTGTTTATTTAAATGGGGAATCATCTCAGTTAACGCCAGGAAAGTATGCAGTGCCACAAGGATCTGCGTTATGCCCTCCACTATTTTCAATATACATGTTGCCCCTTGGTAATATTTTTAGAAAATATGGGATTGGTTTCCATTGTTATGCTGATGATACTCAACTATATATTTCAACAAACCAGATGACACTTCTAAATTAGCTATGCTAACAGAGTGTGTTAAAAATGTAAAAGATTGGACTACCAATATTTTTTTCATATTAAATTCGGATAAGACAGATATATTACTTACTGGACCAAAAAAAGTAATCTCCTAGATTACAATTTGCACCTAGACGGACGTACTGTTACTTCCTCTACAGTCAATAATTTGGGTGTTATATTAGACAGCAACTTGTCTTTTTAAAACCATATTTCACGTTACAATAAGAGCATTCTTCCATCTTAGAAACATTGCTAAGCTACAGAACATGTTTCCTGTTTCTGATGCAGTTCATGCATTCATGGCCTCAAGACTGGACTATTGTAATGCACTGCTAGGTGGTTGTCCTGCATCTTCAATAAACAAGCTACAGGTAGTCCAAAATGCAGCTGCTAAAGTCCTTACCAGGTCAAGAAAATACGACCATATTACCCCAATTTTACAGTCTCTGCACTGGCTACCTATTAAGTTCCGTATCAGTTACAAATACTAATTTATAATAATATTACTATACTACAATCCATCACGTTCCCTGAGGTCGCAAAACTCTGGACTTTTGGTATTACCTATGATAGCAAAGTCCACTAAAGGAGGTAGAGCTTTTTCACATTTGGCTCCCAAATTCTGGAACAACCTTCCTGATAACTTTCGTGGTTCAGACACACTCTCTCTGTTTAAATCTAGATTAAGGACACACCTCTTTAGCCAAGCATTCACATAATGTATCGCATAACCTTGTACTTCAGTTATATCTGATCAAAATGCACATTATCATTATTTTGCTTGGGTTGAACACATAATTTTTGCTTGGTTGAAACAGCAGCTACACTATTTTTTCTCTATTTCCTTCTCTGTTTCTTAGGGCTGTCGCGATAACCGCAATATCGCAATACCGCGCTATTGACGAGCAAACCGCAGAGGAATGCAAGAACCGCAGCAACCGCGATTTTTCCATGTTTTATTTTTTCGTAAGGTTATACCCTTCTCGTTTTACACTTCATGCATGTGGACTGAATATTAAACAAGTTAGTATTGATAACATAATGTGTACCATGCTGATTTGTACAGAGGCTCCGTAGATTTGCACTTAACAAGCCTAAACAGACAGTGAATGAGAGAGAGATCGACTGAGCGCGTGCAATTACTTGCGTCTGTCCTCCAGGCCGAGTCATTTTTGTGAAAATAGGTTGTCATGTCCAAGGAAAGCGAAATCTCTGTCTTAGCATCGGTGCATAGCTGGTCAGCTGAGCCTTCTAAACCGGCGCTCAAAGTTAAAATGATTTCAACAGCATGTTTCATTACGTCTCTTTGAATTAATGAATCAGCGTTTTTGAACGTGTAGTTGGTAAAACCGCATACCATATTGAGCCACTTAAAATTACCGCAAGGGAAATTCCCTCACTGCGACAGCCCTACTGTTTCTGCCACATGATTGGCATCCTGAGGTAACTAGGAATTACAGCTTCAGTCTGGATCCAACCCTTACAAAGATCTGAGATGACCGAACACCTGAGAATAGATGATGCCAATCCATCAGAAGACCTCAGATGATGCCAACTCTGAACCAACATACAAAACTACCAAACGTTGCTATAAGTTTGACTGCAAAATATAATCATTGCTGTTAATAGTGTTCACAGTCTGTTTGAATAGCTACATCATTAACTAATTAATTAAAAAACGACTGTACATTTCTGCCATATGGACATCACCTTGACATAGTCACCACTGATAAGCTACTCCTAAATTTAATGTAGAAAATGTAATTTTCTGTGAAGTTACTTTGCAACGATTTGTATCGTGAAAAACGCTATACAAATAAACGTGAACTGAATTGAAAAGAAAGAAAGAAATAATCATTTATTCTGTGACTCCTTAAGTGTTCTTTTTTTTTTTGGAGCCCTGTTAAAACTTTAAATATAAATATTTTTATACAAATATTTTTAAAATGATGATTATGATCTCAGGCTTAAAGCAACTATATGTAGTTTTGTGTATTTTAATTGAGTGATATTCACTGTTGAAAAGATATTACTGTCATAATTACAGTGAACAGCTGTACACCGGCATTTGTTGCTGCCATAAAGCAATCCGCCCTTCTCACATAATAAAAAAACTTACATACAGTTGCTTTAAGGGGAATTTTTTTTTTTTTACTGCTTTTCTTCTTTTTCCTTTTCAAAACCAAATGAAACCAGCATGAATAAAAACAGCACATTTCTAAGAACTTGCCTCATATTATTCATACTAAAAAAATATTTTGAAAAGTTTTTTTTTTTAAATCGTGGACATTCTTATACCCCATTTACTATTTTAACACTAACACTCGAGTTACTGCCCCACTGAATAAGTACAAGGATAGCGTAATAAATTGTCAGAGATGTGATAAGCGAAGGGAGAGAGGCTGGTGATTTTGTGAATCAGTAATGTGGAACATATGATGGTTCTGTGCTGTTCTATGTTGTGTGTGTGTGTGTGTGTGCCTTGTTCACTGCCAGATTTCATTACGCCACTTTACTCACTCATGATCTCACTGCTCAAACATGCTCGCCTGCAGGAAAATGATTATGTAAAACAAATTTTAGAAAAAACAAACAAATCAAACAATAAGATAATATAATGTTATATGATGATAAATAGTAAAGAGACTACATATAGGTTACTATTTTTATTCCTATTCCTATTCCCTGTATGGATATAGAAATTACATAACAAAATGTTGAATTAAGCTATTCAAAAAAATCTTGATTGTGCTTTTCTACAGTGCAGTGTAAAAGGAGGCATCAGGAGAAGAGGAATTGGTCAAATTGTTGCTTTATCATTAACAGAGCCAATCACAGAACAGGTTTCTTCAATTGATTTTTGAACATTCCACAGAGGGATAATTAAGAAGGGCCAGTAAGACAATAATCCCCATGTGCCTCTTTTAAACAAGACAGCAAAAGGTGGAGAGAGATAATTCTGTATCGAGGTAATCCGTGTAATCATGGCCAGGTCACAGGGGTAGATATGGGTCGGCATCCTCAGGGCACATTAATACCTGCACATAACTGGCTCCATTTGTCTCACTCTCAAACTCTTTATCTGTCACTAACTTTTCTCCTCCTATTTGAAAAATGTTAGTTGCTTCACTTGCTGACTTTAGAACTCTAAATACATTGTGAATAAAATTAGCTTCGGTTTCAACAGCTGATGCTTTCAGAATCTGTGACCTGCTCCAACAGAAGATAAATCGGCACAACTCCCTGTATTTTCATTTTTCACATTTGTCACTTGTTCCCCTTTGTTTACACGTCCACATTCTGCACTTCGCCCTGTCCCTCAGCGCAAACCCGTATCCCTCTTGGCACCCAGAGAGTTATGGCCTAAAAACAAGCAGGAGTTGTAATCCATTTATTCTGTCCCACCAAACAAAACTTCCCAAATAATCCTCAGCGACACAGGTCTCTTTGAGAGACCAGGCCTTAGGAGAGTGAGAAAGCGCAACTAAGAGAGTCAGGGAATGAACATTTCTCTTCCTGTCTCTCGCACTCGCCATCTCTTGTTCGCTTTTGTTGCTTCTTTATCAAGCAGGTGGTACCCAGGGGTGGCTGCCCAGGGCTGGCAGACAAAAGCGTATGTGTATAAACTTTAAAGCTGATTAACCCGACCCCACTGCCTTAATGAGAGCACTGAGTAGTGAGCACCTCAGAGACCTCCACGCTGAACCCTTCCTGTACCTCATACCCAGCCAGTCATCCCACTTCACACACATCAAAGAGCTTCCAGCACAGAGCGCCACGCAGGAGAGGAGAGGTGAGGAGAGCGGGGGGATGGTGGGAGATGAGGAGGGGGAGGAAGGACAGAGGGATCCCTTATCTCCTCCTGAGAGGATGCTGTCCTGCAGAGTGAGATTGTCTGGAGCTGCCACCTGTCCCAGCCATCTTTGAAGGCAATGCTAAGCCTGTGATGGGCCTGACCTCCTTCAGCTCCCATTCTTTTATGTTTCTCTTCATTTTCTGCTTAGTTACCCCCTCCCCTCTACCTAGCATTCTTTCCCTCCATTCCTCTCTGTCTTGGCTTTTCTTGTGATAAGTACCGAGGGCAGGCATGCATCCCTAGTTACCACATATAGACTAATAGTAATAATTAGGGGAAGGAAATGTTATTAGCACTTTCTCTCCCTTCAAATACAGACTGAGAAGTACAGAGTGGTGGTCTGACTAACATTAAAGAGGACAGAATTTTCATTGCTCTTTTGAAAAATATTGTGGATGCACACAGTTGTAACTTTCCCAATCTGTAACCTTTAAAACATATTTTTATTGGTATTAAAATCTGTGGCTCACAAAGGATGTGGAAAATGGCCATGTAAAATAAATATATCAAATAAAAATAATGCTGGATATTAAATGCTTGTTTAAAGCAAATTCACACACACACAGAGAAGACTGGAGCGAGTGTAATACTGTCTGAATACCCACTGAGATTATTCAATAGACAAGAGCAGCAGGTTAGGATGAGAGTGAGTAGTGGTGTGATAGATTTACGCAGTAGTAGTCCACTTGAACATAAAAAAAGAAAGAGAAAGAGAATGAAAGAGAGAAAGGGACCTCATAGGTCTCCCATGTCTTTAAGCCAAAAGTTTTACAGTGGGTAGTAAAGTTACTGACAACAGTTGCCTCTATCCTTCAAAACAGGCTTTCTTACTGTTTCTCTCTCTAAGAAATCTCTGAGATAGCCTATGCATTATGATCATCCCAATGCAGATGCTTGAAAGGAAACACATGTCATATGAATGACTGTGGCACATTCAACGGATCTAGTTTTCAGGATAAATTTCTCATAAAGAGAAAGCAACTGATGTTCATTATTCCAGTATCAGGCAGTGCTGAAGAGCATTTCCACTCTCAACATGCTTCACCCTGAACCCTCCAGGTGAAAGAAAAAGAAACGAGATAAGTCAAAAAAGCATAGGAATGTAATGGTACAGCCATACATGGCAAGACTCCTTTAATAAGCTCTACGGTTATCTGTGGTGTACTAGACCAAGAGGGCTAAAAACAGTGGAAGATTCCCCCTCAGAATGAAAGGATCAGGATGAATGAGTAGAAGAGATTTCTTACTAGTGCCCAAAGACTGCTCCAGGCATCTTGACCACTGTGAGCTCTGGTTGGGCCACAGCAGGGCCCCTCTTTCACAAATCCAAAATGGAAACAATCATGCAGACCACCCTTGCCCTTGAAGTGGTCAGTGGGAGCCTCTCTTAGGCTTGTATCTTCAATTTGAGGCATCATTGTGTTTTTATGATTACAGAACAAGTAATCTTTTAAAAAACGATAGTCATGCTACATTAAAGGCATTGAGAAGCATAGGAATGTAATGGTACAGCCATACATGGCAAGACTCCTTTAATAAGCTCAACGGTTATCTGTGGTGTACTAGACCAAGAGGGCTAAAAACAGTGGAAGATTCCCCCTCAGAATGAAAGGATCAGGATGAATGAGTAGAAGAGATTTCTTACTAGTGCCCAAAGACTGCTCCAGGCATCTTGACCACTGTGAGCTCTGGTTGGGCCACAGCAGGGCCCCTCTTTCACAAATCCAAAATGGAAACAATCATGCAGACCACCCTTGCCCTTGAAGTGGTCAGTGGGAGCCTCTCTTAGGCTTGTATCTTCAATTTGAGGCATCATTGTGTTTTTATGATTACAGAGCAAGTAATCTTTTAAAAAACGATAGTCATGCTACATTAAAGGCATTGAAAGTTCCCCGACTTTCCACAAACTTAGGAGTATAAATTCCTGGTTAAGCAACCAAACTCCATATGTTAATTTCATATGGTTATCCAGAATACACAGTTTGTTCTGGTCATGTTCATGTCTGACAGCAGGCATTTACAGTTCAACTGTCAGAGAAGGTTTGACTTTGGAGGAAAGCAGGGTGTTACACCCAGCACTATCCATCCAATATATCAGTGTCAAACTCAACCTTATTCATCATCTCAGAACAGAAAGCCCTTGACAAGTTCTTTGTTCAGCCAGCAGTGGCTTGTTATGCTCCACCAAGGGCAATGAAGTGGGAATATTCTCTAATATGGTGTGCACCAATGTGGAGCTGACCAGACAGGATGCAAGCAGTGACAGAAGTTTGGATGTGTCTGTTTGGTGGGATATCATCAGTCCCTCCTCATGTGGGTTTGTCTGGACTCTGGTGTGAGGAATCAATGAGACTTTGGTAAAGGATTACAGGCTTCAGGAAACTTGGTAGATCTTTATCCAACAAGGAACACAGAGGACTGAAACTGTAGCCCCACACCGCTGATCAAGCTAAAGGTGCGAGCCAGTTTGCTTTTGAGTGGGGACAGTATTTCACACAGAGAAGTTGTAGACCGGCACTAAGCAGGCTTAGGAGAGCACCCTCTTTGCAGTAATGACACTTGTAGGCTTGAATGTCAAGGACAAGAGGGCTTCAAAGAGCTAAACTCTCGAGACCTTTAGGAAAGTGTTTGTGAAAAAGGCACAAATGTTTTAAGACTGTAAGGACAGCCAAGACTGCACTGAGGAACATAAATAAACCTATTGTTCAGTTGAGTTTGCTAAGCAAAGGAAATGGCTTAGCTGGTGGAACAATCATGTGTATGTCCAAGATTTTAAAACATTGCAGAACAGCAAGATTTTGTCCCTCCCTGCTCGCCTTATTCAAAACATTTGCATTCCATTTTAAAAGTTAATATAAAAGGAAAACATTCAATTCAGCATGCTTTAATTCCCATAATGGGACATGGCTCTTACTGGCAAAGAGCACATCTGTTTAAGAAAATACAAACAATTAGGAAAGACGATGAAGAGAAAAAAAAAGAAAGGATCTTCCACTTCCTCAAGAGAGATAAGAAGTGCAATGCCAGCAAGTGCCTCTCTGTTACTGCGGCCCAATGACCTGCTAATCAGCAGACAATATAAACAGATGTCTTCCACACATTTAGTGCTCTTCCCTTCATTAATCCATCTTTCAATCCCGCCGTCTTATCCGTATTGTGTATTAGCATGGTGCTAAGCTGGACCATGAGACTCTTATCCAGTGTTTGTGTGAGAAAAGAGGATAAGGCTCAGGAATGACGGCTAATGCTAATGCTTCATCTAATGCTCACAAAGAGGGCTATTTATCCTGTGCACTCTTTATGCTAAACATGCCAGGACTTTATGCACTTATGCAGTGGGTGCGAGGAGTTTGTGTAAATTTAGTATTAGCGCCTTGACTCGTCAAAGCAGTAGAGAGGAGATTTGTGGGACTTTCTCAGAGGTTCTTGCTGTATCTACGATATCTGTACCTTCCCCCTCCTCTGGCACTTGTCATTTGGCGCTTTGCTCCTGACACCCACTCCCAGGGTGCCCCACTGTGTGTTGCCGTGGTGACCAGGTGTGCAGAGGCTGCAGGTGGAGGCTCATTTAGGCGCATTAGGCCTTGACACGCGCCATAGGAAGAGTAATCATGCTTTACCTGCCTCTAGTACTAGTGCATACACAGCACAAAGAGCTTGACTCTCTCTCCATCACATACTCACACACACAAAGGTGGGATCACACTTACACTATCGCACACCTGGGACACATTTATGAGCTGATGGATCTCCAAAGGGAAAACGAAAGGCAGGGAAGCTCGGTCGCACGTGAGTGTGTGTATGTGTACGGGGGTCAAGGTTTTTCACACCTCAAAGCCTGTAGAATTGAGTGAATGGCGCCAGCGTGGGTTTTAAAGAGCTGAGGGGTGATGGGGCTCGGGAGGGTTAGTTAAAGGGTCCTGGCCTCTCATAATCCCCTCTGGTGAGGAGTGTACAGCACATCTATGATCCACAAAGTACACTGAGCCCTTTATTCACTCATAGGACTATATCAAACATTTTTCTCAGTCTAGACAAAATGGGTTTCAAATGTCACACCCCAAAAAAAAAAAAGTCATTAAAACAGGGGTCTACAAGAAAGTTAAAATATTTCACGATATCTCTTATTCTGTTATTGTGAGGGGGGAAGCAATGGCATTCGCAAATTATGAAGCATTAGGTAGTTTAAAAGAACTTTAAAACAAGTTCACCTGTTCTATAAACCAGTTTTAGCAGTCATGTGCTACTACAACACATTTTTCATTTAATAAAAATCGAATTAATTGCCAGAGGCATGTCTGTGAAATATCGCTCAAGAAAGAATTTCTTCCTGGTCAGTGAGATGGGGAGAGGGCCTCCCACTCCTTCCAGAATTCATTCAATCATCAACTTTTTCCACTCCACAGTTCACTGCTACCCTGGTGATCCCCCATGCAGAGAGAATGGACCAACTAAGAGGCCCCTTTGACTTCTCATGCCGTTTTTGAACCCCTCTGTTTCAATGTCTGCCTTCTCCACCTGACCTCTGACCCCCACCACCCTTTCACCCCCCACCCTCCGCCCCAGCCTCCCCCTTACAGACTCCAGCCACCCGGAACACCCCTCTTTCACTTTTGTTCTTTCTTGCATTGCTCCTTCAGTCTGTCACTCCCCCACATTATAACTCTCTATTTTCCCTTCATGTCACTATTTTTCTTGGTCTTCCTTAATTTTTGCCCCCTTTTATTTGTTCTATAAATCAGTTAGATGAGTGCTTAAAGACAGAATTTTCAACTTGTCCTTTTTTTCAACTTGCCCCCCCCCCTTCACTTGTACAATGAAAGTGGCAGATTTGCTGAGGTGGTCACGCTTTTGTTAGTCAATATGTTAGGGGTCAGATGGGTTAGTTTGTAGTCTACCTTTGTGCATTAAGATGGACAGACCAAAACTAGACCAACAATGCACATTGCTGCTAATGAAAAGGTCTAAACAGTGATACAGAAAATGGTTTTGTGAGAGAGAATGAAGGTAAGGGCATTTCATTAAGTACTATAGATTAAAACTATGCCATCAAACACAATTCAAGGCCAATTTATCGAAACTAAACAAGCCATCACATTGAATCCTCATCCATAGGTGATGGTCAGGCAATGGTGGTCCACACAATTAACCTCTTAAAAGGCTTTGACTAGCCTCATCTGTCTCTCTCTCCCTTTATTTCTCTCCTTTACTCTGTCCTGTCCATTCACATGTTCTCACTCTCTTGCTAAGAGTCTCTCATGATTATTAGAAAAAATGATGGGGGAGTATGGTGGGCAAGACAAGAGAAAGAGAGAATATGGAAAAGAACAAGGCAGAGGGAGTTTGACTGCTTTCCTCTTTGTGGCGCTTTGATCATGCCGCTGATGAGTGAGACTGGAGTTGTGTGCTTACACTCTGCCCCTAATGAGGGAATTAGGGAGCAGAGAAGAACGTCCCCCATACTAACTTCACCGCTGAAAAAAAATTAAAAGGCAAGCAAGAGTGAATGAGAAAGAAAGGGCAACTAGTCAACTGTCAGGCCCAATCAATCCGTTAGCAGCCTTGCCTTTCGCCTCAAAAATTTAGCATGCTAGCTCTGCACTAAACATTTGTCCTTGAGTTTTATGCACCAACAATATCTACCGTCTATCAGGACGTGGTGTTAATGGTAACTGTCTTAGGCAAAACACATTACTGAACCAACATAACTTTTATATGGATAGGTTTATCCAAAAATGTAAGGCAAATGGCAGAAGACTTTCAGTGAGTAACAAATCAAATTTCAGTTTGTTCCTCATACACATTTCCTGTATGCAAATTTCTTGTCACTGTCTATTATTTGTTACACACACACACAGGTTTGTTTTTGTGAAAAGTGGTGACATCCCATAGGCGTAATGGTTTTTATACTGTACAGACCGTATATTCTATTGCCCTACACCAACCCTACCCCTAAACCTACCCCTTACAGGAAACTTTGTGCTATTTCAGATTTTCAATACACTCCATTCTGTGTGATGTATAAGCGTTTTGAAAAGTGGGTCCTGTAATGTCCTGAAAAGTCACCTTCTCCTTGTAATACATATGTCATACCTTTGTCATTATACAAATTGATGTCCTCATTTGTCACAAAATGCACGCACACACATACAGGACATTAGGACATTATCCTAAACATGTCTTTTTGTATTTCTCATTTTTTTGAGTGGACTTTCCCTCTAGGATTTAAGGAAGGGCCTAACATATTTATAGGATAAAAAGACAAGAATGTATAGATAAATTGGAACCAAAAAATTAGTGAGTGGGTGTTTGTCCCAATATGGCCAAAGAACATGACAAAGTAGTAACTCACTATAGTGAGGGTCCAGGTATCCATTGCGAGGGTCCATGGCGAACAGTGTCCCCCGATAGGGCAGAGTGTGGTCTGCCAGGTGGGGCAGAGAGCTGTGAAGCTCTTTCTTCACTAATGGGGGGCGGTCTTCTGTAGAGGTGGATGGCTCCTCACTAATTTTTCCTGATATGGCCAGAACCGCAGCCTGCCCACTGATGGCATTACGCCTCTCACGATGATATGGGGAACCTGAACTGTCATCCTCTAAATGAGAGAGAAATAAAAAGAAAGAATATTAGTTCATTTTTATTACTTTTATTTTACTGATGTGTAGAGAGAGTACTATATATATATATATATATATATATATATATATATATATATATATATATATATATATATATATATATATATAATGAGTTTCTTTTTTATGTTAAACACAAAAGAAGATACTTTACATACAAATATCATGTATTATCACTATTAAGAATTGTTGTTAATTGAAATAAAATATATATATATATATATATATATATATACAGTATATTAGTGCTGTCATTAATCACATCTGAAATTAATCGCGATTAATCCCACCTATCATTGAAGTTTTTAAATATACTTTTTTATATTGCAATAATTTCACATTCAATCTTCAAATTAATGTAGAAACAACACAAAGACAGTATATTTTTAATATTTGTTTAATGGGATCTTTTTTTATAACTGAAGGCGAGTATCACTGATACCAATACTACTGATGTCCCTAGAAATTTTTTATTTTTTCCCTAATATTTAGCCATCGACTATAGCCATACAGTACAATTGAGAGCTATCAATTTTAACATTAGACTTTAAAAAAGTTCAACGTCTAATTTAAGTGAACTTAAAACAATCTTCACATAAATCCATTATAATAAATGTCATATTTAAGTATACTCTTACCAAGAAGTATACTTCAAGTTTATTTTATCAAGTATACTTAAGTAAAGTTCAAGTATATTTTTAAGTACACTTTATGTAGTAAGTATACAAATATCAGAGTACTAGTAGTATACTATAATTTCACATTCAATCTTCAAATTAATGTAGAAACAACACAAAGACAGTATATTTTTAATATTTGTTTAATGGGATCTTTTTTTATAACTGAAGGCGAGTATCACTGATACCAATACTACTGATGTCCCTAGAAATTTTTTATTTTTTCCCTAATATTTAGCCATCGACTATAGCCATACAGTACAATTGAGAGCTATCAATTTTAACATTAGACTTTAAAAAAGTTCAACGTCTAATTTAAGTGAACTTAAAACAATCTTCACATAAATCCATTATAATAAATGTCATATTTAAGTATACTCTTACCAAGAAGTATACTTCAAGTTTATTTTATCAAGTATACTTAAGTAAAGTTCAAGTATATTTTTAAGTACACTTTATGTAGTAAGTATACAAATATCAGAGTACTAGTAGTATACTTGTAAGTGTACTATTTAAATTCTCCTTGGGACTAAATTGGCCCACTTTCTAGTATATAAAATTATACTTTTAAATATACTTTAAGTATAACAGTAGTAAACTTTGAGTACACAACTAGTTCACATCTATGTTTTAGTATGTACTGCAATTATATTAAAAGTGAACTTATAGGTATACTGATAGTTTACTAATTAAATACTTGTAGCATTTTCAGTACACTTAGAAGTATAGTCTCAGTAAACTACTAGTTTAGTAGTTTCATACTGCAAGTATACTCGTAAGTTTTCTTTAAGTGAACTTTGCATAATACTTTAAGTATACTACTATGTCCCTATTTAAGTATTAATTTGTATATATTTTTTTATCTGCATATCTGAACATACAAAACATTAAAACAAAGAACAGGGTATCTGCTTGTAAACAAAACATTTTATTCTAGCTTGATGCATTCTTTTTTATAAACACTTGAATGTGGGTAAGTTTCATAAAATAAATAAATAAACAACATTTTGAACAAAAAGATGAAAAAAGACTATTAAATACTTGTAGCATTTTCAGTACACTTAGAAGTATAGTCTCAGTAAACTACTAGTTTAGTAGTTTCATACTGCAAGTATACTCGTAAGTTTTCTTTAAGTGAACTTTGCATAATACTTTAAGTATACTACTATGTCCCTATTTAAGTATTAATTTGTATATATTTTTTTATCTGCATATCTGAACATACAAAACATTAAAACAAAGAACAGGGTATCTGCTTGTAAACAAAACATTTTATTCTAGCTTGATGCATTCTTTTTTATAAACACTTGAATGTGGGTAAGTTTCATAAAATAAATAAATAAACAACATTTTGAACAAAAAGATGAAAAAAGACTATGAATTAGATTCAGAATGATAATCAGAACGTAGATGGAGTCGATAATTTTTACCTCTTCATGGGTCGACATTTTATTCTATAACGTTACACAGTTTTGATGCTGTTTTATGTCTGATGATCATGTTAGATTACTTGTGGAAGCATCTGTTATTTCGGTTTCTTCTTTACTTGGGTTTTGGAAATTCTGTATAGAAGATGTGTAATGTGTGTGTGTGTGTATATATATATATATATATATATATATATATATATATATATATATCCCCAGGCCCAGAATGTTAGATTACTTGTGGAAGCATCTGTTATTTCGGTTTCTTCTTTACTTGGGTTTTGTATATTCTGTATAGAAGATGTGTAATGTGTGTGTGTGTGTATATATATATATATATATATATATATATATATATATATATATCCCCAGGCCCAGAGTAGCTTTTTGTTCATGAGCTTATTGACAGACCTTAGCCAATGATAATATCTGTCACAGTTATATCAAAACTAACCTTATAGCTAGTACTGTAATAGGAAAATTCACAAGACAGGTCCAAACAGACAGACAAACACAAATACACAGAGACACTCATAGGTAGACAGACCCACAGACAGAGGCAATAAATATGGAACAAGTCTGGTCACGCTAAGTCTTCGGGTAGTGAGGGAGGCAGTGTTAGTGCAAACGTGTGCTTTAGGGAGCTCTTTATGGGTTTTGTGTGCAAAGTCTCCTGGGCTTGGCCTCTTCCAGGCAAATGTGCAGGTTCACAGTGTCACACTAGAGCAATGGAGTGTCTCTGTGTCTGTGCTTGCCACATTCTGTGAAATAAAACAGGCCAACATTCAACATCACAGTAGCAGTCAGGCAAGGATTTCCCACAAGCTTGCTCCCTCTCTCTCTTTTTTCAAAGACACCGAATTCCATTGAGAGGGCAGCTGAGTCTTTTCCCTGCATTCCAAACTGCCCATTAAATGGCCTCATGGGTAGTATCAACGCCCACAAGCTATCCACCTTCTTTCTCTTTCTCCTTCCTTCTCTCCTTCCCTCTACCAGTCTTTTAACACCGTTCCTGCCTCTTCTCTACACACACACAGAAAGAGATGTACTTTCCCTATTTCTCTGTCTGCAAGTAATCTGTTCTGGCGGGCAAAGTCGGACTTGCAGCCCACAGGGACAGAGTCTCCAGTGGTCAAAAATGGTTGCAGAGAGAAGCAAGTTTACAGGGCTTTGCAGGGTTTACAGGGTTTAGTGCTTGATCTTTGCTGAAGACACGACCTATTATCTGACTCCATCTAGGACCTCTCAGCCTAGTTGAGTTAAGCAACCCATAATTCAGTGCTCTGGGAAAGCACCCGCCATACACTTCCACTGCTGAGTAACATCACTTGCTTTTTAATCATAAGGAGTTCAGTTCATAACTGCAGCTGTAGGGGTCAATAAAGTCACCAATAATGTCATTTAAAGGGACAGTGACAATAATGTCATTATTTGCTCACATTCATGTCATTTCAAACTCGTGTGACTTTCTTTCAGTGGACCATGAGAGATAATTCTTAAAGACTGAGGGGGAAACAACTCCATAAAAGTAGTCCATACATCATGTGCACATTCAAAGTTTTCTAAAGCTTTGATGTTCCCTAAAAATCTTGACAATGTACCCTATTTTTTCCCTACATGGGTTTTGACAAAATTACTTTGTAAACTAAACACAAATATTTTGTATATGTAATTCTTTGTGTGACAAACAATTTAATAATTTAAAGAACCGTATTCCACTACAAAGAACCTTAAGTGCAATGGAGAGGTTCAGTGGATATTAAATATTCTTTATGGAATCACAGATGCCAATAAAGAACCTTTTTTAAAGAGTAAACATACAGCATTGATTATGCAGCCATCCCCAACCAAAGCATAAGCTTCACTTATCATCACAAAATACCAACATTCCCTTCTAAATTCCAACATAACTGAAAATTAAAAACAAATTTACTCCTTTTATCATTTGGCACAAAAACACATAAACACTTAATTTCCATATTTACTCTCCTCATTCAGTCCCATGCAAAGCAAGCTGGAAACAAGAATTACCCTGGCCAGTTTAAGTTAGTGCCAACAATATGAACTACAGTGCACATAATTAAATTAAACAGACATAATTGTGTTGCTTTAGTGTATTATAAGAAATTAAATTAATAATTAATAATTTAATAAAACATTTTTTGAGTGGTATACTTTTTGTGGTGCTTTTGCATATTTTCTTCTTTTGTGTTTCACATCAGAAATAAACTCATACTAATTTGCTATGGCATGAAAATGTCTAAAGAATTGTAATTTTTCGAAAAACTATCCCTATGTGTGCAGAGAAAAGTAAGACAAGCAGATCAGATGCTGATATTTGAAGATTTTTCAGATTTCTGTATGAAAGCACTTTATAAACTCAAAACTCCCTTTTTGAAAAGTTTTTTGGTGTGCGAGAACAGTTGTGAATCAGGTGATTAAACTCAAACTGTTTGGAGGAGTTTATCAGCTTGCTGGTGCTGTTTAGTGCTGCTCTAGCTTCTTCAACATCTTTCTGAAACTGGCACCAACGTCTCGTATTGCTGGAGCTAAAGTTAGCGTTTGGCCCAGCATGCTGTGCTGCAGCTAGGAAAAAAACTGTGTGGATTAAAGATTGTATTCCATATATCACCATGGAATAAACTACACACATACACAAACAGTCAGAACAGAGAGCATTCAAGGTTCCTTGGTCCATGAAAATGACAGCATCAGTTATAAGTCTTTAATCCTATACTGCATAGTCAGTGATCTTATTGAAGGAATAATAGCACTTATACAGTTAAAGCAGGATTAATAGGCCTGCTCCCATAAAACCACAATATTAACATAAAGGGATTTAAGTATCATCCTGTTACTGTCCTCAGACACACGCACACACACATGGATTTGAAAGAGGATACTGTGTAATGAGTATGAGTTATGAGAACAGTCCTCACAAAAACAACTTAAAGGCACAATATGTAATTTTCGCCGCTGGAGGGTGCGTATTCAAAATAAACAAAGAAGCAAAGGTGTAGTTTGATGACGCCGTGACTGAGTGTGGAATCATGGAAGTTGTTGTCTTCATCCCCACAGGCGATGCAATCCGACAGGACTCGGGCAGAAATCATGTTCATGGATGAGCTAATGATTTAATAACGCAGTAGAATGAAGCAGGGTGAGGCTCCTTCCGGTCGTGCGTATGTGGGGAAAAAAACCAGCGTTGTTTTATCATTCTAGATACGTTTGAAAGTTCTGTTATAATGCTACTCTGTGCGGTCATCACCGGTCTATTAAAACGCACAACATATTAAAGCGTCTTTGGTGTTTCCATGTTTTCTACAAAACAAAATGGAAATCGAGGGGTTATGACGTCATTGGCAGGCGACACAACGACACTATGGACACAGTCCTTGTCACTAGTGAAAATTGCTTATTTCTCTGGATTTAAACATTCTTCAAAACATTTGGGATAATGTAAGTACACAAGTCAGCAAAATATATAACACTGTTCTAGTGGTTTTTGGTATTTTAATAAAAAATCTTACATATTGTGCAAAATACAATGCCTATTTCACTGATGTTATTTAACATTTAATTTACTTTACTTCTTTTTACATTAATGTAATTTTACAAGCGTATAATAAGTCAAAAGCTCATTTTAAATGTCTCAGTCGGCATCAAGGCTTTTTCTTCCCTCATTTTCTCTAGAGCCTGAATTCTTTTAGGCATTTACAATGGCTATAGCTCAATAGTGACACAAGTGCCACCCCACACCAGTCACTATCCTCATGAACAGAGGGTTACCCTAATTGAGATGTACTTTTTTCACAGGCCCAACACTGTTCCTAATGGCTCTGCAAACAATCAGCGGCAGTAGGTGATTGATTCACACTCAATATCAGCAACATGTCTGATAATCTCTCTCTCCTTCCATCTCTCTTCATTTACTCCATCTCTTTTCTTTATTATTATTTTCTCATCCAGTGCCACATTTAATTTTCTTGCCACTGTTGTTCTCTCTGTTAAAAAAATTTAATTGTACAAAGGTTTCTTTTTTTAAAGCTCAGAAAATTTAAAGGTCTCATTTAAGTAGATGCACTCATGTATGTTCCTGGTTAACACACAAGACATTCTCAACAGAGCGATGACTCGAAGAGGCAGTATGGAAACAGATGCTAAGAATTGCGAGCCATACTGCTTTTTTATTATTTTTCTGTTCAAAGGTCATTTACCACCTAATTGGTGGTTATGCAATTATTATTATTTATTTATTTTTCTTTCCGTTTAATCTTTAATCCTTGAGAATGAGAATTATATTGTTTGTTTGATGCTAATTATATAAGTCACATGAGATATGTATTTTAACTTTATTGTAATAATATATAAAATTGGGCGCAATCTGTCACGCCCACTGGAGTCTTGTCAGTAGGTCACGGTCAAGCATGCGCTGATAGCTCTGAAATAAGCTAACCCTGAAACATAACCTACTCCGGAGCAGGTTATGTTCAGAGAATAAATTGCTATGGCTACTTACATACCCTGAAAGTTACCTCTGTTTTTTGATCCGAAAGCTGAGTTTTGTTTTCTACACTGTAAAACAGTTGACCTAATTATAACTTTAAAAATAAGGAAACCTATCGCAGTCAACTTGCATCTAATGAATAAAAGGCTATTGAATTTGAAATTATCTTTCAGACCAACTAAATATGATTTAGCATTTAGCAGCGCTAATCCTCTTTAGCAATCCTCTTTCTTTTATATTTCATTTTCATAATATGGGCAGTATCCACCTCTTAAAACTAAAGGCAAACATTTGTTGATAGATAAATGTATTAATTCAAGAAGTTACAATGAGATGCACATATACCTCAACATACAGGTGTCAAACATAGTGAAGATCAACAAATGTTAATTCAATAAAAATATGAACTCTTATCCATATGACAGCAGCAGCATAAATTTAAGCCAGTAAAATGTAAAACAATGATAAAATTGTAATAATAATTACCAAAATGCTGCAATGCATGCTGCAATGCAAATGTTCCTTCTGTTTAACCTTACTGGAGAAACAACTGATATTTCAAGAAATATCAAAAGATATTTCAGTACTCTTTTTTTTCCTTCCTATGGAAAAATAAAGATGGACGGATCTCTAAAAGTTTAATTTAGGTTTGAGTTCATGTTGAAATCTTAGATTTTGATTGCAAGCTTTGGTATCTTTGCTTATATGAGCACAGTGTGAGACATTTTTGAGATCTTGTATATAATGCTACAAAAGAAACATTTAAGGGCCCTTTTGTTAGGAAAAGATAAATCTGAAAAGTGGATTTTAACATAAGCAAAAGTCACCATTAGATCTCAGTTTAATATCACTGAAGAAATAACTGAGATATTAAAGTACTTATTTGTGGTTTCTCCTTCCTAGGGGACAATTAGAGGGGATGGATCTCTAGCAATTTCATTCCTCATAAACGGATTTCCGTTTGAGCCACATTACGGAGTTCAAAAGTTTCCTGGAGACTTTTAGATGAAGGTGAGTGCTATTGCACTCTGGGCTCAGTGAGGCTCTGATGTTGAGATTACACATGTCAGGAGGCAGATGAGAAGGATTTCCATAGCCCTGACCATCAACCCTTCTCTTTTATTTCCTCTTTTATTTTCTCAGCATTCTTTTATTCCTTTTGCATTTTTGGCTCCACCATTGCTCCACAGATTCATCGGTCTATTCACCCTGACACAAAAACAGCAAGCTCGTTCTCTGTGGACTGGGGGAAAAGCACGCTCCAGCAGAAAAAAAAGTGGGGAAAGAGAAGGAGAGAGAGGAAAAATGATTGTGCCCCCCCCCCATCTCTCTCTCTCTCTCTCTCTGTAGTGATTGAATTTCTTAACATCTTTTCAAAAATCGCTTAAATGCCTGGAGGCGAGAGGAAGAAACAAGCTAATGGTGGATGGGGAGCACTGAACAAATTTCAGAGCCCTTTCCTGCTTGCGTTTGAGGTTTGAAAGCGAGCGCCCTGCCTTTCAAGTTTCAAAGTCCTCCTTTCTCCCGTGGTGTCACTGACGGATTTGAAAAGAAGGTAATTGTGCTCACTGCCGCCCTGATCAGAGGCACACGGCCCAGGCTCTAGTATTTCACCAGCTCTCAGTACCACAGGAATAGACTCAGCAGCTCAGCTTCAACTTTCTTTTCCTGGCTCTCTCTCTCCCCTGTTCTTTGTGTGTCTCTTGATCTCTGTCTCTCACTTTTATCCACTCACTTTCCCTGATTCTTGATCTAGGCTTTTCTCTACCAACTGGATCTCCCTCTTTCGTCCCCAATGTAAATGGTTTTCCTCTGACAATCTCTCTGCCCTTTAGTGCCCACCTCTTTCTTGCTCCCATCTTTACTACACTGTTAAGTATATCATCTATATATATATATATATATATATATATATGTACTGTATATATATATATATATATATATATATATATATATATATATATTTTAGGGCAAGAATTCCAAAGTCTGCTAGAAACCTTCGAAAAACACTTTTTAACACTTTTTTTTTTTAAATTGTAGATTATCTTTTTTTCTACTCAATGGATGTTACAATTCACTGTGGCACTTTCAAAATATTACTCTTTATGTGTAAGAAGCACAACCAGCCCAAAATAACTCAGTCAATAGTAAAAGTCTGGGGCAGGGTTATCTGTTTCTTCAAATACTCAATTTGACACACTTCACCTTAAAAGTACTGTTGAACCCCATAATTAATTTTAGTAAATTAGTCCATTCAGACAGTTCCCTTTCGAGGGAACTTCGAACTGTGTCCTCTATATGGGATGATATTAGGCTCAAAATGATTCATTTTGATGAATGATTCAATGATTCAACGATTAATTTTCACAGTTTACAGCATTTCACATCCCCCACACACACAACTACCAACGAACAAGGCCCAGTGCAATTCATTAATGTGTGCACGATTTGAAAAATTTGCAAATGTGTGTCACTACACTGAAACAAATGCTTTTCAACCATTGTCTGCAGAGTTAAGAATTACATTAATGTGCAGCATTTTGTTCGAATAGAGACATATTTGTGAATACAAATGTTATAGTTTGTATTAAAGTATCATAATTTGTGCATGTAGCGATTCAAATGTGCATTTGTGGATCAGGCGACGCGCGTGCATTCATTCACGTCTCTTCTGAGTCGATTCTATTTGATTCATTTGAATTTTGAGACTTTTGTTCCGCCCTTTTAGCCTTGCCCAATCCACACACACACAGCTTGTGATCCACGCGCAGCTGAGACACAGAAAATCAGCGACCACTAGATGGCACTAGCCCCACTCACATGTGTGCATTCCATTGTGTAGCGTGTACAGTTTTATAAACGTTACATTGTGTTTTCTTTGTTTCTTTTTGGTTTGGCTACTCTCCTCTGCCCGTAGAAATACAAGATGTTTTATTGAACTTGTTCTAACGTAACTTGTCTTAAGACACAGAATAGCTTATATTATACTGCTGATAAAGCGCTAATTTTCTGAGATTTTAACATTCAAGTTGATGATACAAATGATGCATTAGGACTTGCGTTTACTGACCTAATAAACTCTTTTGGAGTCAAGCAAAATGTCACTGGGCCCACTCATTGTTTTAATCACACGCTAGATTTAATTATATCGCATGGAATTGATCTTACTGATATAGATATCATACCTCAAAGTGATGATGTTACTGACCATTTCCTTGTATCGTGCATGCTGCATATTACTGATATTAACTATATGGCTCCGCATTATCGTCAGGGCCACCAAAGACAGATTCACAAATAACCTGCCTGATTTATCTCAACTGCTCTAACGATTTGTATCGTGAAAAGCGCTATACAAATAAACTTGAATTTAATTGAATTCTCGATATTTAATTATTTTTATTCTCAATGTTTTATTTCTACATCTTTCTGGATATTTAATTAGTTTAATCTCGCATTTTAGGCTAATGACTTTATTCTGGAGATGTTTTTTTTTTATTGTTTGGCCCTATAATCCTCTTCCTTACGCTCTCATTTGGCACAAATCCAAATGTGTCCATATTCACAATGTTGGCTATTTGAATTTGAATGCTACAGACTATTATTTATTAGGCCTATGCAAACCAGGCTTTGTACTTAACTCGCTTTCCAAAAAAAAAATGTACTGTATATATATCATGGTCTTCTTCACATGAAAAATCGTCCTCTTCACATGAGCAAATAGGCTATGTGCTTGGCACGAGCTCAGGCTGAACAGCACGGATTGTACTATGGGCTGTTTTAATTAACCAGTGTATCTAGATTCTATAGTGTATCTATATGTTTGGTTGACTGTATTTTATTCTGATAATGAAAAGGCTGCAGCGTATGCAATGCTGTAGGCCTATTTGAAAGGTGCATTTCTCTCGTACTGCAGTGAGGAGATGGCTAATCAGCATCGTCTACTTCATCTTTGCATAATAATAATAATAGCCTACAAGGAAGGAATAACTGACAACGTGCTGTTGAATTACAGAACGAAAGAAAAAAACAAGGTACTGTCACAAAGTTCTTGTTTGGCAAAATTAATATAAGCTATTCTGTGTCTTAAGACAAGTTAAGTTAGAACAAGTTCAATAAAACATTTTTATTGTATTTCTACAGGCAGAGGAGAATAGCCAAACCAAAAAGAAACAAAGAAAACGTCTCTAGGTTACGTATGTAACCATGGTTCCCCGAGGGAACGAGACGCTGCGTCGAGTCGCTTTGGGAACGCCCTTGCGTGACCGCGTTCTGAAGCACGTGTCAAATCCGTCCAATGGAGCAGCGAGACGTCACGAGCAGGGTGACGTAAGCACCAGAAAGCATAAAGGCACACCCGGCCGGGCGCAAACCAGCTTCGATGAAGTAGCGCCTGCAGGGATGCAGGGAGTATGGCAAAGAGACGCAGCGTCTCGTTCCCTCGGGGAACCATGGTTACATACGTAACCTAGAGACGTTCCCCTTCAGGAACTCGAGCTGCGTCGAGTCGCTTTGGGAACGAGAAGCAAATTTTTCAAATCGTGTACACGTTAATGAACTGCACTGGGCCTTGTTGTGTGTGGGGGACGTGAAATGCTGTAAATATGCAAAAATTAAGTCTCAAAATCAAAATGAACCGAACAAGATCGACTCGAACTAGACGTCAATTAATGCACGCGTGTCACCTGATCCACATATGCATGGATTCCTTTTTGCATGAGCAATTTATGATATATTAATGTCTGTATTTGTACAAATCGCTGCACAATCATTTAATTGAGTCTAATTTCATCCCATACCTCTAGGGGTCGCTATGGGGAATGTATATCTAAAAATGACAATAGACTTGTTTGAGATGTGCCTCGCCTCGCCTGAAATGTAGGCGAGAGTAGGCGGCTGCAGTAAGGGGAAGATTGAAATAAGCGCAGTCAAGACGGACAGTTCTGCCCTCTCGAAGTGGAGCTACGAAATCAAAGGCGGATATCGCGTTATTCACACTCACATGCTGCGTTGCTAATAAACATGATATAATTTCAGTTCTGTTGCCTTTATATGAAAATAAATATGATTAACAAGACACTCAAAGTGCTTGCTATTTAATTCCATGCAACAGGCATATTTATCATTAAATTTTACTTTAATACAAACATGTATTTTAGATTTTTATAGAAATATGACAATCACATATCTCACAGAGAGATCGCACTGTAATGGTGTTTGGGAATATTCATGCATAATTTAAATACTTAAATCACATGAACCCAGATAAAGAAATAAAATATTTTAGAAGAGAGCGCAGCATCATGGTTGTCTGAACCAATGAGCATTAAGCTGTGTCGTCAGTCAGTCGTTTCCCATCATGCTTTTGATCAGCGCAGTCGGTGGAGAGCAACTGTGCTCGACTGCACAATCCGAGACAGCCGCCTCGCCGTCGCGAGAGTTTTTTGGCACACGTCAGCATGACATCAGAGCAAGTCGGACGTAACTCGGACATATTTCTAACCGGCATGCATCTCACAGTGATCACCGGTGATCGGTTCTGCGCAGATTTTGCTCATCTCAAACAAGCCTATTAACATTGGCCGGGCGACAGCCTATGATGTCATTACCCTGCACGAGCACAGAATAAAAGAGCGCCAGGATAACATGTCATCCTCTTCTTCATCTTCGCTGACCATTTGTTTATGTTAACGTTAAGCTAAGTACGACTAAGGAGTGCATGTTCTCTCGCTAGAGGCTTTGCTCTGATACCTGCAGTTTCACACGGCTCGCGTGCTGTGTGTGTGTGGTAAAGAGCAAGCTTGTTCAGCTCTTGAGGGAGTTGGATGCGCTCTGTATTCATTGCTTATTTCTTGTGAGGGATAAGCATGAATTGAACGCGCTCGTCTCACGAGGAGGCTTGTGCTCATCATGATGCATTCGCGGGACTACTGAGGGGGATGTGAGTTTGTAGGTAGCGTTTGCATGAGTGCAATCTAGCGGTTGGACGGAGCGTGTTTAGCTCCTACGGGAGCTGAATGCATGCTGCGTGTTGCGATCGCGGTAAGAACATGGAAAGGACCTGACGGGAAATTTCTCCCAATCAGTAATTTCCTTTTGTTTATATAGTAAGTGTATAGTGTGGATCTGTCTGCAGTTGTTGGACAGATGATTTATATCATGTCCTTCTCAGATATCCACATTATACTGCACTCCGGCTTGAAAAAAAAAAAAGAGCCTTTCCATTCCTTCCCGATCTTCATGTGGAGATCGAGAGGGTTTGAAAAAAAATAAATTTTCGTCCTGCATCCACAGATTCCAGCATACTAGTTATGCCAACATCGAGGGGATGCGTGAGAATGGTTATGAAAAGATGCCCCCTGTTGAAGAGGCCTGCTATCTCTCTATGGGGAAGACATCTTCTCTTAAGGCTCCCTCCCTGCCCTTCAGGATGCATCTTGTTTGAATGACAAGGCATACGCGGCAGCAAGTCAGGCTGCAGTCTCGTTGCACACCATGAAGGTGCTTCAGGCTTTTCAGGCTGATCTGTTGGAAGACCTGGATAAAGGCAGGGTCTATCCCCTGATGAGGTGGCTGAGTTGCGTCGCACCACGGATCTTGCTCTCCGTGCCACTAAGCGGGCCGCTACTGCCGTTGACAGATCCATGGTGGTTACGGAGAGACATCTGTGGGTGAGTCTGGTGGATATTGGGTCGAAAGAGAAGGGCTTTCTTCTTGATGTGTTGGTTTCCCCTTCTGAGCTTTTCAGCACTTCCGCTGAGATGGTGGTTGTGAAGTTTTTAGAAGGCCAAGACACGCTTCGGCTGCCTTTAAATCCTTCATTCCATGAAGGTCCAGGCTTCGGACTTCGCCTCCAGCCTATATCCATGAGCCTGAGTCATGCGCGGGAGCCATGGTTGGTGAGTACGATCCATTTTTATCTACTCTACTGCTAGTTCTTGTGCATTCGATGCTAGCCTTTCTCTTCAGCACTACTCGAACCTGTTCTGTTTTTCTGACTTTTAGGTTTGACCCACCTGCTAAGTCAGGACCTCCTGCTGTTGACCGATTACAGTGATGGTTTCTCTCATCGGTTCTGGTTCCAGCTGGTGATAAGCCCTCATCTTCGGCTTGGACATGCAGCCTGGGCTTCTGAGGAAGCCTACCAGCATCAGGTCCCCAGTATAACACTGCAACCTCAGAACTTGTGGGTCCTTCTCGTGGGCTAGTACTCTTCTGAGTACATGCTTTGCGACATGCTCCCTATCCTCTGGCCAGGTGCGAACTACTCATTTCTCACCCTGAGGGGTCTCCCGAAATTTGAATCGTTCCTTAACCTTCATGCACGTTCTCTGAGCTAGAGCTCTTCTCACTGAGGCGTTGAGGCGCTCAGTGCTCCATAGATGGTTGGGCCCGTGGGTCTTCACTGTCACACTGCCCTTATGGTTGAACCAGTAATCACCCCTTTGCGGAGTGGGCTGGAATACACTGCATTCCCTGAGGTAAGAGGGATTTGTGTTTCTGTGGAAACCCCTCTTTTGTGTTTCTGCTCTGAGTAGCAGTAAGCTTTATATGCATGAATGGTTATTGGGACCCGCTATTCAAAAATGTCAATATGGGGGAGTAAGAGAAGAGCAGACATATGGATATATCTGACAACACAAGAGAGAACTAATTTCGGTCCGGTTTTCTTAGCGCAGACACTGAAGCATACACACACAGAGAGTTCGTCTCACAGCGCGCGAGTACTCTTTCGCTTCACATGAATAGAGAATTACACACAAAATTATGTTGAATTGTCCATTTTGACGAGTATTCACGTAAACACAGTTGATTACATCTTAAGTGAATGTATACAGTAGGGAGAACATATATCAGTACATTGCATCCGTTGAAGCTGTGCATTCGGTTTTAAAGGGACAGCAGCCTAATTTAGTTTCTTTTGTCCGAGTCATTGATGTTAATCAAGCAACAACAGAAAGACAGAAAATCACGCACTGCTCTTGACTGAAAAACTTTAGTAGCCCTAAAGATTAATCTACATTTATTTATAGAAATAAATATGTCTGCTTGAAAGAATGAAGAATATGGTAAACAAGTTGCTATAAAGAATACATAATTAGCCTATATAACCATTGGTATTTCATTAAAAAGAAGACCATGTTCTTGTTCTTTATGAAAAGTGTTTTTATTTAATTTTAACATAAAGGCATGTTGTGTGTCACTGCAGTTAAATGTCTATCATGATAAAACCTTAATATCAAACCTATATAAGGACATTTTTGAGAAATGCTTAATAAATGCACTGTAACTAAACCCATTAGATTTTAGCTGACAAAATTTACTGTAGATTTAGTCGACTAAAATCTTATGATATATCTTATGATAACTAGTCTAAAACTAAAAACAAAAACTAAAAACTAAAATATGACTAAAACTAAATGGCATTTTAGTCAAAAGACTATGACTAAAACTAAATCAAAATTTTTTCTGGTCCAGCTGAGAAGTGCTCCCCTCTCTGTGAGGATTAGCTATGAGTCGCTCCCAGTATGTGCTGTAAGGGCCCACCTCAGCTTGAGAGTCTCTGTCGCCTCTTTGGTCAATTATGTTGGGACCCTGTTGTTCCCTTAGAAATGTGTGATCCCCTTCTAGCAGGATCCCATTTCTTATGTCCCATTTGTGATCTATCCGTCCCGAGCATGGCTGTGCTCCCCTCACTGCGGGAGGGTCCCTTAGAGCTCGCCGGTCCTGGGCAGACTGGGTGAGTCCTTCTCTCGACTTGAGAGTTAGGTCCTCTACCCTGGGCTATTGGTCGCCTCAGTCGAGCTGGGTTCCTCTCTCTCTTCGCTAGGGGTTGAACCCTCCACTCTTGAGGTCCTAGGCAGTGACATCAGGTAGTTGGGCCGCTTGCTGCTTCCCTGATAAGCTGTCTCTATTCGGGTTAAGCCAGGCAGTGCTCCCCTCACCTCAGAGGGTTGTCTTTGAGCCTGGCGCTCCCGATTGAGTGTCTGAGGACTTCTGGGCATCTGTGGGCAGATGCTTCGGAATCTAAATCCATGCTATGGTAAGTGCACACGCTAAGCTTCTGTGCACTTTCTAAAATCCACATTGTGGTAAGTGTGCATGCTAGCACTTCTAAAATCCTGTATGGTTAGGGTTATGCGCTGTCAGCCTCTTTCCCTTTCTCTGAGTTGGCTTAGGCCCCGGTTCTCGCCTTGGGCTCCACTCAACTAATGTGTCTCTTTGATACATTTCTGAGCAGGGTGTTGCTACCTAAGATCTGTCAAAACATTTCTTTAAGCAGGTTTATTCAAAACCGGTGGTAGCCCCCCTGGGTGACAGGCCAGGGTCTGGTGTGGTTTTTTTAGACACCTGGACATTTCCCCTTAAAGGAATCTCTTTCTTCTGATTCCAAGCCTTGAGCTCTGCCCTAGGCTTGGGTTTCCTAGCCCAGCCTTAACAGGTAAATTATTTTAGGGTATGCAGCTCAGGCCCTTGGCCGAAGGGGATAATGTCACTGACAGCCGTCAAGACATCCTTTGGGGCAACTCCCATAGCTATGGTAGAGTTGGTACTTAGTGCTTGCCGTGGTTTTCTGGCATGCACTCCCCTCAGCATGGTGGCGTGGGTATACCGTTCCCCATAGTGACCCCCAGAGGACGCAGTTCGAAGTTCCCTCGAAAGGGAAAGTCTCAGGTTACTTATTAAACCATGGTTCCCTGAGAGGGGAATGAGACACTGCGTCCTCTAGTTTTCTTGCCATGCTGCGGACACAAGCTTCAGACGAAGATGTGGATGACATGTTATCCTGGCGCCCTTTTATACTGTGCTCGTGCAGGGTAATGACATCATAGGCTGTCGCCGGCCAATGTTATTGTTGTTTTTAGATATATGCTTCAGACACCGGACACGCTAAAGGCCTTCCCCATAGCGACCCCTAGAGGACGCAGTGTCTCGGTCCCCTCTCAGGGAATCATGGTTACATATGTAACCTGAGACGTTTCCATTGAACAAAAACCATGAAAAAATAGACTGTAAATAAAATAGAAAAAAATAGACTCATTAAGATATACTGTCTGAATAAAATGATTCACTAAAACGAATAGACTTCTGCAGAAGGACTTTTTTAATGTTAAATTAACTGATTAACTGAATTCATTAAAATTAACTGATTCACCAAAATGAATCAGACTTTCCAACTGTATTTGAGAGAAAGACACTCTAGAAGAATGTGTTTGATTATTGCCTCATATCGCTCATTAAAAGGATCCTATTATGCTTTTTCAGTTTTTCAACTTTATTTAGTGTGTAATGTTGCTGTTTGAGAATAAAAAAAGATATGTTACAAAGCTCAAACTCCACTCTAAAATAAGATATTATCTTTGACAGAAAACACTTTTCAAGAACTACAACAAACTTATTTTGGATATTGTGAAGTCACGATGTCACTCATTTAAATAATTCCCACCCACAGAATACGCAAGAAAAAGAGGGCGGGGCCTGGTTGAACTGTGCTAGAGAAGATGAAGAAGAAGAGCTGCTTTAGTAGAGTGTTGTCACTATGACAGAGAGATGCTGTTTTTTCCACCTCGGTTCCAAAACCCCTTTGTTTGGCCTTCCTAAATCAGACAAACATAAAAGGGCATTATAGGTTCCCTTTAAATAACTATACTCAATGCAATGTGCCATGAAAATCAACAAATTTTGTGTTCTACACTATAACACTATTTATTGAGTATCTTTGTCATTAGAAAAAAATAGCAAGCTTAAAAATAGCACGTTACTGTCACATTTGTGGTTAAATTACCACTAAATGTTAGTTTAGTTATGGAACAGGAAGGAGCACATAAGTTGCCATAAATATACAAGAGAGATCATAAGGACAGGTAAGAATATTGTTCTTGTGACCAGTGAGGGATGTTTCTGGCTGTGGTATGGCAGTCTCTAAAGTTGAGGGCTACTCTAAGGGTGAGTCCAAAGGCAGAGCCATCTTCCTTTTTTCCTCTAGCTCTCTGCCCTTCTTCGACGTATGCCAATCATTTTTCACCCTGCTCAAAGTTGAACTGGCTCTCCTACTGCTGATCGGTTGGCTCATGCCAGTCAAAATGCAGCAGGGTAGCGCAGAGGCCATTCACGTCAAAGTTGCACAATGTTGCACATTGTTTCCAGCGAGGGTGAGGGCTTTGTTGAGAGAAAAAAAATAGAGAGAGCAAAAGGTTAAGACTGAACCTCCACCTGCAGATATTTTGAAGGGTTTGCTGTCAATAATTGAGTTGAGGTTGGTGTAGCTGGGGAACCATTTTTGTGGTGGTAGTGGTGGAGCTGACGTGCGGGGAGTTACAGTGGAAAAATAGAGGAGCTTGTGGTAAACAACAAAACGTTTCTTCAAAGCTTCCTCCTCCTGTGAAGTAATCCCTCTGTTTTTTTCTCTCCTATTTCTTTCTTTCTCTTGCAAATCAACTTGCAGGAGAAGCTGCAATTAACAATGCGAAAAGGATGCAGATATTCCTGTGTTTGGCACATGCATAATAACACCACCTCTCCAAAAGGCTTACCTGATTCGTCAGCCTGGCACCTG
The DNA here is from genome assembly GCF_001515645.1 of Sinocyclocheilus grahami. Classification (NCBI taxonomy): domain Eukaryota; kingdom Metazoa; phylum Chordata; class Actinopteri; order Cypriniformes; family Cyprinidae; genus Sinocyclocheilus; species Sinocyclocheilus grahami. Next base: position 41,509 of record NW_015507018.1, read on the forward strand.
TGCTAAAGACGGCAGAATTGTTTGTGAAAATACCCAAAGAGAGAGTGAGACGGGGAACAAAACAAAGAAAAGGACAGTTTCATCAAACTCGGTTGTAAGAGAAGAGCAAGAGGATTACTACTAGTGTGTGGGATATTCCTCTGTCTTTGGCTCCCCATGCAGTAGGCAGGAAAAAGGTTCTCAAAGACTTATCCTTTAGCCCCCACTAGTAGAGGTTTAATGCCAAACCAACACGTCCTCAAAGACGGGTTCAACTTCCCATTGTGGGGGCCAATAATGTATGTGATACAAAACAGGGTAAAAGAAAATATCTAGTTAACACTAATATGTTCTACCATTTTAATTTGTTAAATGCAATCTCTATCTATATCATTTTGAGTTATTTTTTTACTATTTCAAAAGTTTGGGGTCTGTAAGGTAAGGCAAGGATGCATTCAATAATAATAACAATAACAATAACAACAATTTATATTTCAACTAAATAGTGTTCTTTCCATTTATCAATTAATCCTGAAAAAAAACTGTTGTTTAAAATTATAATAATATCTCACAATATTACTGTTTTTATCGATATATGAATATGAATAAATAAATGAATAAATTGAGTAAACTGCATTAGCAACATGATAATACTAACTTGCTATAATACATAAAATTCATAAATAATATGTATATACTGTATATATAATTTTAAAAACTATGACAATGGATGGTTATAAGGACGGCAAATGATCATAATACTTTTTTTCTTTTTACAGCTAATGATTTTTAATTTTCCAAACAACTCCAGAAGAACCAAAACATGGTACAAAAAGGAAATATAAACAGATTTAAAAGCAAGCTGCAAATAGCAGATGGCTCCAGAATGGCTACACCCTTTGTAAATATAGCCTAAGCATTGCCAACGGAAAAATCAGATTATATCTTCAAATGAAAATCACGGAATGTTTTATCTTGAGCCACATAATTCAGGTTATGAGAGTAAAAACAGAAACGGAAATGATAACAGCATCAGGGATTTAAACTGCAAGATCAGAGAGAATCATTTTAAGATTCTGTGATGCAGAATGCTTCACATTTAAAACAAATTTCCCACAGTGATGCAGTGCCCAAACATAGCAGTGAGAATAAATTATGTCATTGTGTCTGTCAGCTCCTGATAAGCATCTTTGCTAAATCGACAGCTTCCACACATCTCAATTTGACTGTGCACATGTACGCACTGAAGCGCCCTTTTATACTGTGCTCGTGCAGGGTAATGACATCATAGGCTGTCGCCGGCCAATGTTATTGTTGTTTTTAGATATATGCTTCAGACACCGGACACGCTAAAGGCCTTCCCCATAGCGACCCCTAGAGGACGCAGTGTCTCGTTCCCCTCTCAGGGAATCATGGTTACATATGTAACCTGAGACGTTTCCATTGAACAAAAACCATGAAAAAATAGACTGTAAATAAAATAGAAAAAAATAGACTCATTAAGATATACTGTCTGAATAAAATGATTCACTAAAACGAATAGACTTCTGCAGAAGGACTTTTTTAATGTTAAATTAACTGATTAACTGAATTCATTAAAATTAACTGATTCACCAAAATGAATCAGACTTTCCAACTGTATTTGAGAGAAAGACACTCTAGAAGAATGTGTTTGATTATTGCCTCATATCGCTCATTAAAAGGATCCTATTATGCTTTTTCAGTTTTTCAACTTTATTTAGTGTGTAATGTTGCTGTTTGAGAATAAAAAAAGATATGTTACAAAGCTCAAACTCCACTCTAAAATAAGATATTATCTTTGACAGAAAACACTTTTCAAGAACTACAACAAACTTATTTTGGATATTGTGAAGTCACGATGTCACTCATTTAAATAATTCCCACCCACAGAATACGCAAGAAAAAGAGGGCGGGGCCTGGTTGAACTGTGCTAGAGAAGATGAAGAAGAAGAGCTGCTTTAGTAGAGTGTTGTCACTATGACAGAGAGATGCTGTTTTTTCCACCTCGGTTCCAAAACCCCTTTGTTTGGCCTTCCTAAATCAGACAAACATAAAAGGGCATTATAGGTTCCCTTTAAATAACTATACTCAATGCAATGTGCCATGAAAATCAACAAATTTTGTGTTCTACACTATAACACTATTTATTGAGTATCTTTGTCATTAGAAAAAAATAGCAAGCTTAAAAATAGCACGTTACTGTCACATTTGTGGTTAAATTACCACTAAATGTTAGTTTAGTTATGGAACAGGAAGGAGCACATAAGTTGCCATAAATATACAAGAGAGATCATAAGGACAGGTAAGAATATTGTTCTTGTGACCAGTGAGGGATGTTTCTGGCTGTGGTATGGCAGTCTCTAAAGTTGAGGGCTACTCTAAGGGTGAGTCCAAAGGCAGAGCCATCTTCCTTTTTTCCTCTAGCTCTCTGCCCTTCTTCGACGTATGCCAATCATTTTTCACCCTGCTCAAAGTTGAACTGGCTCTCCTACTGCTGATCGGTTGGCTCATGCCAGTCAAAATGCAGCAGGGTAGCGCAGAGGCCATTCACGTCAAAGTTGCACAATGTTGCACATTGTTTCCAGCGAGGGTGAGGGCTTTGTTGAGAGAAAAAAAATAGAGAGAGCAAAAGGTTAAGACTGAACCTCCACCTGCAGATATTTTGAAGGGTTTGCTGTCAATAATTGAGTTGAGGTTGGTGTAGCTGGGGAACCATTTTTGTGGTGGTAGTGGTGGAGCTGACGTGCGGGGAGTTACAGTGGAAAAATAGAGGAGCTTGTGGTAAACAACAAAACGTTTCTTCAAAGCTTCCTCCTCCTGTGAAGTAATCCCTCTGTTTTTTTCTCTCCTATTTCTTTCTTTCTCTTGCAAATCAACTTGCAGGAGAAGCTGCAATTAACAATGCGAAAAGGATGCAGATATTCCTGTGTTTGGCACATGCATAATAACACCACCTCTCCAAAAGGCTTACCTGATTCGTCAGCCTGGCACCTGTGCTAAAGACGGCAGAATTGTTTGTGAAAATACCCAAAGAGAGAGTGAGACGGGGAACAAAACAAAGAAAAGGACAGTTTCATCAAACTCGGTTGTAAGAGAAGAGCAAGAGGATTACTACTAGTGTGTGGGATATTCCTCTGTCTTTGGCTCCCCATGCAGTAGGCAGGAAAAAGGTTCTCAAAGACTTATCCTTTAGCCCCCACTAGTAGAGGTTTAATGCCAAACCAACACGTCCTCAAAGACGGGTTCAACTTCCCATTGTGGGGGCCAATAATGTATGTGATACAAAACAGGGTAAAAGAAAATATCTAGTTAACACTAATATGTTCTACCATTTTAATTTGTTAAATGCAATCTCTATCTATATCATTTTGAGTTATTTTTTTACTATTTCAAAAGTTTGGGGTCTGTAAGGTAAGGCAAGGATGCATTCAATAATAATAACAATAACAATAACAACAATTTATATTTCAACTAAATAGTGTTCTTTCCATTTATCAATTAATCCTGAAAAAAAACTGTTGTTTAAAATTATAATAATATCTCACAATATTACTGTTTTTATCGATATATGAATATGAATAAATAAATGAATAAATTGAGTAAACTGCATTAGCAACATGATAATACTAACTTGCTATAATACATAAAATTCATAAATAATATGTATATACTGTATATATAATTTTAAAAACTATGACAATGGATGGTTATAAGGACGGCAAATGATCATAATACTTTTTTTCTTTTTACAGCTAATGATTTTTAATTTTCCAAACAACTCCAGAAGAACCAAAACATGGTACAAAAAGGAAATATAAACAGATTTAAAAGCAAGCTGCAAATAGCAGATGGCTCCAGAATGGCTACACCCTTTGTAAATATAGCCTAAGCATTGCCAACGGAAAAATCAGATTATATCTTCAAATGAAAATCACGGAATGTTTTATCTTGAGCCACATAATTCAGGTTATGAGAGTAAAAACAGAAACGGAAATGATAACAGCATCAGGGATTTAAACTGCAAGATCAGAGAGAATCATTTTAAGATTCTGTGATGCAGAATGCTTCACATTTAAAACAAATTTCCCACAGTGATGCAGTGCCCAAACATAGCAGTGAGAATAAATTATGTCATTGTGTCTGTCAGCTCCTGATAAGCATCTTTGCTAAATCGACAGCTTCCACACATCTCAATTTGACTGTGCACATGTACGCACTGAATCCCAGAGTCTCGTCTAGCACATTCTGCTTCTAGGCCTCTACGGAGACCTGGGAATGCTGGAAGTCCCTGATTCCCTTCCCAGCAGTAGTGGGAAACTGGGATGCAATGAATCAAAGTCAAGGCCTCTTCCTTTTCTCCATGTTCACCTCAAATCAGCATCACAGAGAAGCTTGAAATCACCCCAGGATCCTTGTCTCTCTCGTCCCCCTGGTCTTCTGGATGCAGCACTAGCATTCTGAGAGGCCAGTCTTGATACTCAGACATGTTCAAGAGCACATGATTGTGCTGAAGAAAGCATGTGCCAGCTGCGGAGCCAGGAGTGCTATCAGAGGGGGGACAATGGTGCATTTGGGCTATTCAGAGTTTGCCTTTTCTCTGAAGCCGCTGATGCAGTGCACATACTCTCATCAAACTCTGCTAAAGCATTTGACTTGCCATTCCGAGACCTTGATCAGAGGACATAATGGAGTGTGATTGATGTTAGCAGGTATGGACCAAAACCAGGTAAGGTGCTGAAAGCAGGAAATGGCTGCACTTTTCCTGAGAAGTGCATGAGAACCAAAATGTCAAAAGTATCAAGGTCATGACACTTTTGGTTTACTATTGATCCAATGGCTTTGAAAATCACCACATTTACATTTTGTAATATTCAGAATATGTAAAATCTTGTCATAAAAACAATAGGACAGGAAAAAAGAAAAGAGAATTTTAGGAAGAACATCTGAAATTACTGTGATACATAAATAAAACAAAATGTCTGACAAATAACAAGTCTCCTTATCTAGAGCAAAAGAAAAGAGCAACCACTAAACAATAAAAAAAAGTTTCCTTTGTGAACACAATAATTAATCTTGTTTAAAACTTTAAAACAACTTTAAATCAAATTCACTCTAGTAAAAAAGTTGATAAATTAAAAATAGACAAACATTTTATTAAATAAATAAAAAAAATCCAGCAGACAAAAACTCTAGAAAAGTTTTGAAAATTAGATGTGACTAGTAATTTTAGAGAAACTAAATCCTGAAACAATGTTTACTCTGGTTTCTGGAGGGATCGCCATTGCTGGCTGAGATGCTGGTCTGCTTTGGGTGGACTGAGGCTAATGACCTGTGTATATGCCAGCTTTCTGCTGTGCCTGACTGTTAGCATATCCCTCCACTCACTCAGCAGACAGACCAGGGCCAAGCCTGAGGCTCTTAGATTATGGAGAACTCACCACAAATCAGTCAGCCAAAATTTACACTCGGCCCAGACCACATCCTTTTCACAAGGCTTTTAAAACTGTAAAAGGTCAAGAAAATATCTTCATGTATATTCTGAACATTAAACTTCATGTTGTAAATGTAGTAAATCTGAATCTCAGAACATCTATGAACAACAATACTTATAGATATTGTATTTGATTGTAGCTGTAATTCCTCTGTAGCTGTTTTGCTCTACATTTCAGGATTGTGGATAAATGCATCCAAGTTAGTGAGACTGGGACGGCTCAGGCTTTATTAAGAGAGTTAACAGGAGTGGGATAATTAGACAGTTCAAAGGCACCTGCCTGTCGTCCCACAGGGGCTGGAATTCTCTGGCCCCTTCCCCTCCCCTCACATTTAAAAGCATGTTAACTCCTATCAGGGGCTAGCAGGCTAATTTAACTTCTGACATTTGATATCTGAGGAATGAGAAGGATCAGCCGTTTATCCGGAACGGGATTACCCTTCCATCCACCCCCATTCCTCGCTGCTCCTCGCTCTCTTTCGTCCCCCATCCTAATGAGTAAGCTGCTCTCAGTCAGGCCAAATTCATTAATTTGCTTGCCGCTAAGCACTTTATCAATGATGGTGAAATTCTGTTGTATAAAGTGGAGCAGCATCCCCTATGCTAGCGACTGAGTGGCAAAGATTTTTTAGGTCTTACAGGATAACTGGTGAATAACCACCACATGAGTTAACAGTCCTATTAAATTCATAAATAATTTGAAAATCAAAATAAAATCAAAATAAAACTTACAAAAAAAAAGTATTTTTTAAATTAAAAATAATTAAAATAAGATATATTACCACTAACTGACAACAGATAACCATGAACATGCAAATGTTGTTGCAAGTGCAACCCTTTTAAAATGATTACACGTGTTGTTAAATTATTGAAATATGAGCTTAAAATATCATGGGGTACTTTAAATAAATATGTCATGTCAAACGGGTTCAGATGATATAAAAAGCTTGGGAATACCTGATGTATTGTGCTGGATGGCAACCTTTGGGCACCTTTGTAAAGACTAAAAGTTGAATAATTCAAACAAGCTAAATGCAAATAGAAAAGTGCTCTCTATAGAAAGACAAGTTCCTGATGGACCAAGCAGGGAGAGACAGATGAAGAGAAGAAAAAGGAAACTGGTTGATTAGAAGAGGTATTTGAGCGTGTTGCGCTCCTTTGATGAATGTCTGAGCTTTGGTGTGAAAGGAGATGACTTTGGATGAAACGGTGTAACACATTGCAGCCTAAGAAGGTGCAGCTGTTGATGCTTACAGTTTCTCAACTGCCCAATTCAGACATAAGGCCCCTTTTACAAGCCACCATGACAACTAACCTACAAGCCAAACCTCATAAAAATAACACGACAATCAGGATTCCAAACCCCATGTCTGAGACCATTAAACAGCATAACAACGTCTTATTTGCAAAAAAGCAGAGCATAACACCAAATTGCTGTTGACCTGTTCAACTAGCTACATACTGTATGTGACTAATAAAGTCATCTTGCATTCATTGTTCACAATAAAATAATAAATAACGTATTGAGGAAATAGATTAATTTAGAATTTATTTATTAATTTCACTGTATGCTGATTTTAAGAAATATGTGAACCATAACTAAATAATTACATTCTTTACAATTCCCATCCCAACTAGAAATACATATGAAGATTTGTGTTTGAGGTTAAGCGTTTACCCTATTTTGACCAGGTAAGAATACATTTGACCCTTTGCAAAGCCCTTTGATTACTATTGCTAACTCAGACAAGCTTTACAGAACATCCTACCGGAATAATGATAAAATAATGGATATGTAAAATAAGCTCAGAAAGTAAGCCTTATCATGCTCAGATATTCAACCCAAACCCAGATCATTAGTTCAAGTTCCTCTACATCCACCCTCTAATGAGATACACTCCTGAACATTACAGACATCACTGAATCTATCATTCTTTCTCCAAAGACACAGCATTAAACTTTCCTAAATCTGCTCCCTGTGAGGTTCTCTCACTGCTTTTATCTCTCTTCTTTCTCTCTGTCAAAAAAGGATATGCTTCTCGGTCAATGAATGTTGATCTGTTATGAAGACTGTATTATGCAGTCTGTATCGTGTGCCTGTTTTTATTTGTTTTATTATTGAGTTAGCTAATGACAGTGTAACATAAAGAAATGGCACAAATCACAGGAAAATATGTTGCTGTTTTCACATCTAAATCACAGTGGTATTTCGGAAAGAGAAATGTTTCTTAAAAGCAATGTTTTTCTCTTTCTCTCTACTTATTTCCCGAACTCTCATTCTCTCTTTGGACCCATGCTGAGCGGAGGCAGAGCCAGAACCACACAAAGGTACTATTGATGAGGAGACGGGTGTAAAACAGGCCAGTCTGTTCCTCTCATACACAGAAGTCATGATGTTGACAAATTATTCTCAGGAAAGGCTGTGTGTGCATGAACGTGTGTGTGTCTTATTGAGTTTTGAAACACAAAGTAATTTCAAAACCTGTTTTATTTATTTTTTCATCACTTTCTTTCCTAAAGGATCACACATTTACATGTACAGTGAACATCTAATTCACAAAATCTGAACTAATGATGGAGCCATAGTCTTGTTGACTACACTACAACATAACTCTTCGGGTGACCTTAAACCTAAAAAGTCTGAGTTCCTTTCCCAAATCAGTTTCTCTCTCCTCTCCTATGACTTCCTGCCTATAACTCAGTTGTGCTATTCAATAAAGGCAACAAATTACCAAAGTATATTCACTACCAATCAAAAATTTGAAGTCAGTAATTTTTTATATTTAAAAGTATTACTTTAATTCAGCAATATGCATTAAATTCATCAAAAGTGACAGTAAAGACGTATAATTTCACTTACATTCATTGTGTTCAAATAATCGCTGATCTTTTGAAATTTCTATTCATTAAAGAATCCTGAAAACAATGTATCACCATATACACAATAATATTATTTTAACTATCACATGAATAAATGACATTTTAAAATATTTAAAAAGTTGCAATTAATAATAATATTTCACAATATTACTGTTTTACTGTATGGATTAAATTTTGGATTAAATAAATATTTAAAAAAAAACTTTTAAAAAATCTTACCGACCCCAAACATTTGAATGGTAATATAACAAAATAAAATTCTAAACTGAAATTGCCACCTTTTTATTGTTGGTGTTACGTTACACCAGAAAAAAAATCTAAAACAATAAAGGGTAGATCAAAATTGTAATAATAGTAGACAGTATATCTAATTAAATAAACATGGAAATATAGCTTTGCAGAATGAAATACAGTATATATTCAGGTTCAATTTCTCAGGTTCACAATTTCTTATATCTTTGAAAGAACAGTTTTTAAAGTTATTTTCAATGTTTGGTTGCCTAAATCACCCAGATACATAAAATCACTTTTACTACAGATAGTTAAATTCTTGATTCTGATTGGCTGCCACAAGCTCCAGATGACAATTTTCTAAAAAGTAGCTCCACATTTGATTATATAATAAAATGTTATTTCTGTTATTTCTCACATACCAAGCTCTTTCATATTTGTGTCAGATTAAAAATGGGATCTACTCTGAAAACCTTTGAGTTTGAGTAGAGAATAAACAATTGATTTGAGTATCTCTATGACCTTCAGTGCCTTTGTACAGAATCACCTTGTACAAGTTAGCAACTGTGGCATTGATTGTTTGCACAATCGGGGCCTGCCCTGGTTCAAACTGTACGTCCTTTCAATGCAATCACAGACAGTCTGACTGCCTGTTAAAAAGATGTTTCTTTCAAACATCTGCTCCCTCAACACAGCTAGCTTCAGTAGGCTGCACACTCACTTCTTAGATAAATCGATCTCTTTTAAGGTTCTTGGTTAGCTAAATGAGTGTTGGCGTATCAGGGCTGGCAATTATGAGAGCCAAGCTCTTATCCAATGAAGATAACAAACGAATGGCTTGACACTCCCTACCTCAGCTGGATGAGAGAAGAGAGCTTCTTGACTGACAAGGATACAGCTCACCTTATAAACTCACTTCACTAACTGTCAATAATGACTGTGGCTCACACACACACACACACACACACACACACACACACACACACACACACACACACACACACACACACACACACACACCCAAAACACGA
>NW_015507018.1:51621-57544 GCF_001515645.1 Sinocyclocheilus grahami
GAACATGAAGATTTCTCAAAGGTTGTCCTTTCATAGCTCAAGAGTTCATAGTTAAATTTTACTTAAAGGTACTGGACTGCTGGACTGCTTGTTTTTGGAAAATCATTTATAAAAAGTAACAATATCACTACAACAAGTATCCTAAGAAATGTGGTTTTTGCATAGCAAAATGGCAGAAGTTATCAAAACATCTCTTTCAGTAACTGAATTTTTAGATAGTTTAGATGTTTCCTGAGAAAAAATAATAAGTCACAAATAAGAGAGTTGTTATACACTAAGAGTATAGAATTATAAAATTAATGTGAGTAGGCCAACCCAGAATATTTGGTACTAGATGAATTTGAAGAAAAATATCCATACCAAAATCTCTAAATTGATGTCAAGGTGAATAAATAAATAAATAAATTAAAGGTGCTGTAAACTATTTTTAGCTGTTTTTCTAGCTTCAACCACATGCCTTTTCCCTGTAACTCTATATCTACAGCATTTTTTTTGTTCATATAAATGCTTTAGCAATAGCTACACTGTATAATTTGTAAAACACATTTTTAATTGAATTCAACATTACCTCTGAAAAAAAACATCTGAACTGCCTGAAATGTGTTGCCAATAATTCCAGTCTTACTTCTTACAAAAACTTACGTAGGTTTGTAACACATTTGCATAATGGTTTTCATCAGCTGACTGCGAACAACTTGTACTTTGTTTCTCCCCACACAGAATGTGAAGAGTTATTGGTTAAAATTCATTTTTAAAATTCATTTACATGGACACCACAGAAGTATAACTCCAACCTTTCGTTGTGTTCCTGTCATTTACTAATAACTGCTTCTCAAATCTTACTAGGTTGAATGCAGGGTTTGCAGAACACTTATTCATTATGGGGCATGGGGCAGTACCCACTTTATATCGGGGCCTGCCCTGGTTCAAACTGTACGTCCTTTCAATGCAATCACAGACAGTCTGACTGCCTGTTAAAAAGATGTTTCTTTCAAACATCTGCTCCCTCAACACAGCTAGCTTCAGTAGGCCGCACACTCACTTCTTAGATAAATCGATCTCTTTTAAGGCTCTTGGTTAGCTAAATGAGTGTTGGCGTATCAGGGCTGGCAATTATGAGAGCCAAGCTCTTATCCAATGAAGATAACAAACGAATGGCTTGACACTCCCTACCTCAGCTGGATGAGAGAAGAGAGCTTCTTGACTGACAAGGATACAGCTCACCTTATAAACAAAAGACTGTGTCTCACACACACACACACACACACACACACACACACACACACACACACACACACACACACACACACACATTACATGAACCATCAAGATGCAGAGATGAGATGGGGAGGGAGGAAAAGGGATGTGAATCAACCTCTGTTTCTAATCAATAATTGAAAATCACTGTCATACTTTATGGTTCTTTGATACAGGCTCATGGTGAGAGGGGCTACAGTGAGACGAGAAATGACGGACAGAGCCACAACAGTAAAAACAGCAAGTGAGGTGTGTGTTTATGTGCTGAACTTGATAGAAAACACTGTTAAATGCACTATAAACCTATTTATAAAGAATAAAATAGGCTTTTGTGATCCAACATAAATAGTGGAATAAAAAAAAACAAATAGACTAAAGAGTGTGTTAAGGAGAATATATGAAGAGTGGCATGACATAAAGAAAGCCAGAGACAGAGATAGAGACAGAGTGGGAGGGATACAAGACTATAATAAATGTACTTGGCAGGGTCAGAAAACGTTAACTTTGCTCCTCTCTGTGGGACGACAGATGTTCACTAACCAATAAGAAAAGACTCCACTGGTTCTCTTACTAACCACCTACTCATTTACAATTTCTCTTCTAGTAATCTTGTTCGAACATGAGGAAAATGCTATTTCTCAAAGGTTGTACTTTCATAGCTCAAGAGTTCATAGTTAAATTTTACTTAAAGGTACTGGACTGCTATGATCGCTGTTTTTGGAAAATCATTTATAAAAAGTAACAATATCACTACAACAAGTATCCTAAGAAATGTGGTTTTTGCATAGCAAAATGGCAGAAGTTATCAAAACATCTCTTTCAGTAACTGAATTTTTAGATAGTTTAGATGTTTCCTGAGAAAAAATAATAAGTCACAAATAAGAGAGTTGTTATACACTAAGAGTATAGAATTATAAAATTAATGTGAGTAGGCCAACCCAGAATATTTGGTACTAGATGAATTTGAAGAAAAATATCCATACCAAAATCTCTAAATTGATGTCAAGGTGAATAAATAAATAAATAAATTAAAGGTGCTGTAAACTATTTTTAGCTGTTTTTCTAGCTTCAACCACATGCCTTTTCCCTGTAACTCTATATCTACAGCATTTTTTTTGTTCATATAAATGCTTTAGCAATAGCTACACTGTATAATTTGTAAAACACATTTTTAATTGAATTCAACATTACCTCTGAAAAAAAACATCTGAACTGCCTGAAATGTGTTGCCAATAATTCCAGTCTTACTTCTTACAAAAACTTACGTAGGTTTGTAACACATTTGCATAATGGTTTTCATCAGCTGACTGCGAACAACTTGTACTTTGTTTCTCCCCACACAGAATGTGAAGAGTTATTGGTTAAAATTCATTTTTAAAATTCATTTACATGGACACCACAGAAGTATAACTCCAACCTTTCGTTGTGTTCCTGTCATTTACTAATAACTGCTTCTCAAATCTTACTAGGTTGAATGCAGGGTTTGCAGAACACTTATTCATTATGGGGCATGGGGCAGTACCCACTTTATTTGAGCCATCTTGCACCTCTGGATAACAAGCAGATCATTTGGGTTTACAAACTTTAATGTTACATCATATAGTAATTTACAGCCGTGCTTGGTTAACACTTGTACCATTATTGTTTGGGCAAGTGGTTACTATTCAGCTGTCGTTACTTTTCGCAACGTGTAAACTGTAAACACGTGCTGAGGAAGCCTCTGGAGCTGAAATTTAGATATGGTAATGGGTGTATTGTTTTCTACACATGCTGTAAGTGGTGGACCAATCACAACAGACAGAGTTATCTGACCAATCAATGCAGGGTGGGCTCTCAGAATGGAAGGGTTTAGAGAGACTGGATTCTTGAACAAACCGTTCTAGACAATGGGGGGGAAATGATGATGCTATAATGTATATTACAAGACAACTGTAGTATTTTGACCACAAAACAAAATTTGGAACCTTTAAAATAGCATAATAGGGGCACATAAGCAGTGCAGTGCAGTGTTGAAAAAGATTTTCTGCTCCTGAATGTTTCTGTGTGCAGCACGACATCCGATCTCTGTTTGCACATGATGTGTGCGTGAACGCACACCTTTCAGCAATTTTTAAAGCAATCCATTCAACCAGGATTTCAGAACAGGTTCAAGTTTTCACCCTGCTGATCAACAGAATGCTGTTTGGTTTGAAATTCACTTCTATGTGAGCTGTGCTTCATGTATAATCACACTATTGACAACTGACCAGGCGCGGCTTGTCTATATGGGCCAAAATATTCATCCAAAACATAGACCTCTATATAAACTGAATCAATAATAAATTGTAAATGTGTTCAGCATTCTGCAACAAATATTTTTGGGATTTTCTAGACTATTTTAAGTCGTAAAGTAAGCAGTATATATTAAAATCCCGCGCATGGCTTTAGCAGGCATGTATGATACTAAGCGGGGCAGATGGTGCCTGAGTAGGGTGACCAGATTTCTCATAGTTCAATACGGAAAGGGGGGGAGGGGGGTTACGGGGGGCGCTATGACCACGATATGATAAATTGTATATATATATATATATATATACAATAAAAGTAACGACAGCTGAATAGTAACCACTTGCCCAAACAATAATGGTACAAGTGTTAACCAAGCACTGCTGTAAATATATATATATACAGTGCCTTGCGGAAGTATTCATACCACTTCATTTTTTTTCTCGTTTTGTTATGTTCCTGCCTTATGTTAAACTGCTTTATATTACTTTTTTTTCCACATCAATCTACACTCCATACACCATAATGGTAAAGCAAAAAAAATGGTTTTTAACATCTTTGCAAATTTATTAAAAATAAAAAACGTAAATGATTCCATTGCATAAGTACTCATATATATATATATATATATATTTGGGACAGTTGAAATTTAGGTCAGGAGCATACATATTGCTTGTAGATGTCACTACACTTCGAGTGAAGTTAACCTGTGGCAAATTCAATTGAATGGGTATGATTTAGAAAGGCACACACATCTTAATAAAAGGTCTAACAGCTTATAATGCATATTAGAGCAAAAACCAAGCCCTGAGGTCAAAAGAAATGCCTGTAGACCTCAGAAACAAGTTTGTGTCAAGCCACACATTTGGGAAACAGTTCAGAAAACATTCTGCTTCATTGAAGGGTCACAGAAGCATGTAGTCTCTGTTACCCTTAGTGGACGAAGTTTGAAACAACCAGGACTCTTCCTAGAGCTGGACATCTGTTCAAACTGAGCAACTGATGGAGAAGGGCTTTGGTTAGTGTGGTGACCAAGAACCTGATGGTCACTCTAGTTGAGCTCCATGATCATATATGCAGATGGGAGAAATCTACAGAAGGACAAACATCACTGCAATACTCCACCAATCTGGGCTTTATGGCGGTGTGGCAAGACTCAATCCTCTCTTCAGGTAAGACACATGAAAACACACTTGGAATTTGCAAAAAAAAGCACCTAAAGGACCCTCAGACTCTGAGAAACAAAATCCTCTGGTTTGATGAACCTCAATTCCAAACATCATGTTTGAAGGAAAACAGCTCTGCTCATCACCTGCAGAGTACCATCGTGGTGGTAGCAGCCTCATGCTGTGGGGCTGTTTTTCAGCGGCAGGGACTGAGGGACTCATCAGAGTAGAAGAAAAGCTCAATGCACCAAAATATTGAGATAGCCTTAATGAAAACCTAGTCCAGATCATTCAGAACCTCAGACTGGGCAGAAGGTTCACCTTCCAACAGGACAATGACCATATGCACAAAGCAAGAGTCAATTATAGATATAACTCTGTGATACTAACTCTGTGAATGTCCTTGAGTGGCCCTTGAGTGGCCCAGCCAGAGCCTGAGCTTGAACCCAATGAAATATTTCTGGAGAAACCTGAAAATGTGCATCTGCCCCCATTCAACCTGTCAGAGCTTGAGAGGTGAAGAGGTGAGGTGAAGAATGGCAGATAATTGCCAAATGCTGATGCTGAATGCAAACAAAAAATACTTTGAGACTGTAAAGGTGCTTCAGCTAAATATTTAGTTAAAGGGGTCATATGATGTTGCTAAAAAGAACATTATTTTGTTTATTTGGTGTAATGAAATTACACGCTGCGTAAGCATAAAACCATGTCTGCATTTGTGATCGGAGAAATGACAAACAAGCGCTACTCTACACTGCTCAAAACTCGCGCTTGAATTATCAGTGGCAAATCCTATAATGAAAACGTACTTACAGTCTGTGAGTTAGAACAGCCGGCATTGTAGTCTACTCTTCCAGGATCAGGAAACAGTCCTCCATAAAATGCGCTGCACACAAATTAATATTTGGTTTGAACAGTGTTGTAAATACAACTTAACCACTGATTTCTAGTCGTGTCCTTTTTTTGAAGACCAAACAAAGTAGTTTCGCTTTCACAACGAAACACACAGTGTCTCGACATGGCGGCAGCCACAATACTACAGCGAGAATTAAAGTTACGCCTTCTTTCTTTGCGTGAACATTTGGGCGGCGTTATGCAAATCTTCCCACATTATGACGTAGACATGTGGGGACGTGTTAGAACAAGCCGTTTTAGGTAGGAGTGGCTGACTCTTAACTTTTATAAAAAATATCTATTTGGATTTGAGACTTTAGTCTTTGCAACTTTACAGATCT
>NW_015507018.1:58801-77496 GCF_001515645.1 Sinocyclocheilus grahami
ATATATATATTTGGGACAGTTGAAATTTAGGTCAGGAGCATACATATTGCTTGTAGATGTCACTACACTTCGAGTGAAGTTAACCTGTGGCAAATTCAATTGAATGGGTATGATTTAGAAAGGCACACACATCTTAATAAAAGGTCTAACAGCTTATAATGCATATTAGAGCAAAAACCAAGCCCTGAGGTCAAAAGAAATGCCTGTAGACCTCAGAAACAAGTTTGTGTCAAGCCACACATTTGGGAAACAGTTCAGAAAACATTCTGCTTCATTGAAGGGTCACAGAAGCATGTAGTCTCTGTTACCCTTAGTGGACGAAGTTTGAAACAACCAGGACTCTTC
This sequence comes from Sinocyclocheilus grahami, assembly GCF_001515645.1. NCBI lineage: Eukaryota > Metazoa > Chordata > Actinopteri > Cypriniformes > Cyprinidae > Sinocyclocheilus > Sinocyclocheilus grahami. Next base: position 59,147 of record NW_015507018.1, read on the forward strand.
CTAGAGCTGGACATCTGTTCAAACTGAGCAACTGATGGAGAAGGGCTTTGGTTAGTGTGGTGACCAAGAACCTGATGGTCACTCTAGTTGAGCTCCATGATCATATATGCAGATGGGAGAAATCTACAGAAGGACAAACATCACTGAAATACTCCACCAATCTGGGCTTTATGGCGGTGTGGCAAGACTCAATCCTCTCTTCAGGTAAGACACATGAAAACACACTTGGAATTTGCAAAAAAAAGCACCTAAAGGACCCTCAGACTCTGAGAAACAAAATCCTCTGGTTTGATGAACCTCAATTCCAAACATCATGTTTGAAGGAAAACAGCTCTGCTCATCACCTGCAGAGTACCATCGTGGTGGTAGCAGCCTCATGCTGTGGGGCTGTTTTTCAGCGGCAGGGACTGAGGGACTCATCAGAGTAGAAGAAAAGCTCAATGCACCAAAATATTGAGATAGCCTTAATGAAAACCTAGTCCAGATCATTCAGAACCTCAGACTGGGCAGAAGGTTCACCTTCCAACAGGACAATGACCATATGCACAAAGCAAGAGTCAATTATAGATATAACTCTGTGATACTAACTCTGTGAATGTCCTTGAGTGGCCCTTGAGTGGCCCAGCCAGAGCCTGAGCTTGAACCCAATGAAATATTTCTGGAGAAACCTGAAAATGTGCATCTGCCCCCATTCAACCTGTCAGAGCTTGAGAGGTGAAGAGGTGAGGTGAAGAATGGCAGATAATTGCCAAATGCTGATGCTGAATGCAAACAAAAAATACTTTGAGACTGTAAAGGTGCTTCAGCTAAATATTTAGTTAAAGGGGTCATATGATGTTGCTAAAAAGAACATTATTTTGTTTATTTGGTGTAATGAAATTACACGCTGCGTAAGCATAAAACCATGTCTGCATTTGTGATCGGAGAAATGACAAACAAGCGCTACTCTACACTGCTCAAAACTCGCGCTTGAATTATCAGTGGCAAATCCTATAATGAAAACGTACTTACAGTCTGTGAGTTAGAACAGCCGGCATTGTAGTCTACTCTTCCAGGATCAGGAAACAGTCCTCCATAAAATGCGCTGCACACAAATTAATATTTGGTTTGAACAGTGTTGTAAATACAACTTAACCACTGATTTCTAGTCGTGTCCTTTTTTTGAAGACCAAACAAAGTAGTTTCGCTTTCACAACGAAACACACAGTGTCTCGACATGGCGGCAGCCACAATACTACAGCGAGAATTAAAGTTACGCCTTCTTTCTTTGCGTGAACATTTGGGCGGCGTTATGCAAATCTTCCCACATTATGACGTAGACATGTGGGGACGTGTTAGAACAAGCCGTTTTAGGTAGGAGTGGCTGACTCTTAACTTTTATAAAAAATATCTATTTGGATTTGAGACTTTAGTCTTTGCAACTTTACAGATCTTCTTTATGCACCAAGAGCTTGTAACACTTCAAAGAGAAAGGAAAAAAATTGAAATCGCATCATATGAACCATTTAAGAGTATGAATACTTATGCAATGTTTATTAAATAAATTTACGAAGTTGTGACAGTTCTGTTTTTGCTTTGTCAATATTGTGTATGGAGTGTAGATTGATGTGGAAAAGTAATTTAAAGCAGTTTAACATAAGGCAGCAACATAACAAAACGTGAAAAAAAACCGAAGGGGTATGAATACTTTCGCAAGGCACTGTATATATATATATACACACACACACACACATACATGGTTACGTAGTTATTTTGTTATATAAAAATAGAGAAGCAGATTACAAACCATAAGACAAATATGATAGATACAAATTAAATATTAAACAAACTTATTTTTCTAATACAGTAGGTTTATTTTACATGTATACATTTATTTAACATCTTGTTTGATTAACATTACTGAGACAGACAGGTATTTAATTAGGCTGCTGTACCTTTAAGACCGAATGAACGTAGTATACTGACACATAACCGGTTTTCACCCACCTGTTTGCGTTCAGTTAAGCCATAACCGACTGTATTTATGTGAGATACTTCACACGATGGACATTTTGACAGCTGTGTGTGTGTATCTGACAATTAAGGCGCAAGGAGAACTGATCGCAGAATTGGAATCACGCAGATGCGCGGCCGAGAGAACGTTTCTGTTGTGTGTCATTCTGCGTGATTCCGCCTATCTATCCCGCCTTCACTTACTGCAAGTTAATCGATAACGAATTGTGATTGGATGGTAATTTTGTTCTACGACAAGCTTAGTTACTTTTGATTAGGATGTTCTCGTGTGACAGAACACTTCTACTACTTGCTCTGATCACCCAGTCGTAAAGACATTTTGAAATACGGGACAAAACATGATTTTTTCAAAATAAGTCGGGACACTAAAAATAGAGCTGAAATACGGGACTGTCCCGGGAAAAACGGGATGTCTGGTCACCCTATGCCTGAGACCTCCCGAGCTAAACAGCGCCCCACAATTTTGCAACGTAAATCTGTGGTGAAAAGAGGAACTGCAGCGCGCTCTAATTGAGAGCCATTGGGGCAGATTTGAGACTGCCCCGCTTATTTTCACATTACCTTACATGAACCTAAGAGATGAAGACACATCTCTTTGGCCAAGCATTCAAATAATGCATCTCATAGTCTTGTACTGCAGTTATATCTGATCAAATGCGCATTATTATTCTTTAGCTTGGGCTAAACAAATCAGTTTTGCTTGGTTGGAGGAACAGCAGCTACGCTAATTATGTCTCTATTTGTTTCTCTGTTTTTGCCATAGGATTTACACAAGCTTCAGTCTGGATCCAGAACACCTGAGAAGAGATGATGCCAACCACTCAGAGGACCTCAGATGATGCCAACCCTGAAACAACATACAGAACTACCAAATTTTGCTATAAGTTTGATTGCATCATATAATAATTGCTTAATTTTTTGCTTTGCAACGATTTGTATCATAAAAAGCGCTACAAATAAACTTGAATTGAATTGAATTGAAATTCGCTGCACCAAGACGATATCAATCCGCTTGAACTATATGTCTGCATCAGGTCAGTAAGTAGTTTGCATGTCTGTTTTTTTTTCTATGTGGAGTAGTACTGTATATTAAATTAACAAAGTAGACTATGTGCTTAATCCTTTAGTTTAAATGTGCTCACATGAATAGCCTTTATATGGTTCTGTTGTGTTTGTTTTGTTTATTCTGAGAATAGACATATGATCTTCTTTCCTCACCCGAATTGCTCCACAACTTGTAACATCTAAATCAACATTCGGAGGTGATAAATACTAAGGCAATTATTATACAGCATTGTATGCGTCTAACATTACTTCGAGCCTGTCAATCAACATTAGCACGCCACCCACAGGATAACGCAAGGACAGCTCTGCCAAAATGTTGTCCCCATGAGTACAGAGATTAGAATATAAAGCTTACAAAATGTTTTTCATATATTAGCGCTACGACCCACCTAAATTTAAGGTCAGGAGCCGCTACTGCAACTGACCTTTTCTTGCCTGCAAAATATTGCTAAAGTCACTTTTATTCCATTGGAAAAGAGTAACTTGGACATTGGTGTTTCACAGAGAAAATAAAAATTGGTTTTGCAACATAAATTTACATTTCTGGGTAGCTATCCCTTCTTCCTAGGACCCCTAACTAGATATTCCAGACACAAACCCTAAAACCCTGCAGCTCATCAGAGGGTTCATGGAAACTCATCTCATCTGACCAAGAGAGCTCTCGTAAGCTCTGCTTTCTGTGCCAACAATCAGAACCTTTGGAGGAGCTGAGCCAATAGGTACTGAAGCCATACCAAACCCAGAAGTGTGTGTGTATAGGGCAGGGCAGCCGAGGGCCTCTCCACCTCTGTACCAGCAGGGCCTAAACTAATCCCTGTCCTGAGGCCCCAGAAAGATGTCACCCTCTGCCAACCGGCTGGTTCTCCCTGCTGCTTCAGGAAATGTACTCTAGAGAAGCAACCAGGAAAAGACTGGCAGACTCAAGGCCTACGAAGAGTGTCTCTGTCTGGACTGAAGGGGCAAATCCCTCCACCAGAGCTACAGGACCGTGACCCCAACAATGCTAAAGAATTTTTGCCACATTTTCTATGAACCCAGCCAGAGAGAAGAGAGAGGGTATGTGTGAGAGAGTGAAGGACTTGATTTTTAAAAATATTCTTGTTAATTAAATACAATTTTGGATCTATATATCTATAAAAACCATAAACATAAAAAACAGTAAATATTTCCTCATAAATTACATAAAAAAATATTGAAATAAAAATGTACAATTAGATTCAATCAGAAAACTATTAGAACCCCCAGAAATAAAACAATTAAAAAATTTAACATTACGAGTTATATAACATTTACGATGATATAAAAAAAAGCATACTTTATTGTCAGCCTTTTTCCATAAAACATTTTGTCTATAAGTGATGTGACGTGGCCAAGTATGGTGACCCATACTCAGAATTAGGGCTCTGCATTTATCCCATCCAAAGTGCACACACACACACCATGAACACACACCCGGAGCAGTGGGCAGTCATTTTTGCTGCAGCGCCCGGGGGTTTGCCTTGCTCAAGGGCACCTCAGTCATGGTATTGAAGGCGGGAGAGAGCACTGTATATTCACTCCCCCCACCAACAATCCCTGCCGGTACGAGACTCGGACCCACAATCTTTGAGTTACGAGTCCAACTCTCTAACCATTAGGCCATTCCCCACTATAAAGTAGGAGCAATACACCCCCTTTCCTTGGCTTTGTTTTTCCTGGTACACAAAATAGCCAACTTCACCATTACATAAAGAAAAATAAGAATAATAATTTTTGCTTGTTCTCTACTGAGTACTTTGGGCCATAAATTAACAATGAAAAATTAAACAAACCCATTAAATTTAGACTCCAAAACTTCACCAACTACATCAAATTTGACACCTTTTTTAGATATTTCAGATACTTTACAAAAAGGACAGGGACCGCTAGCTACATTTCAGGCCATTTGGTTTCTGTTAGATCTTTAAGGTCTTTATAGCTTGATAGTTGATACTTTTCACGCATACTGTATATAAAGTTTGCTGTATGCAAGAAGTACATTTTGTACATAAACTTATAAACTCTGCATTATTTTCCATGTTACATTTTACAGTTTATATTTTTAAATATGAATATTTTTCTTAGGCAAATGCCCCACCCAATAAAGGGATCCATCCATTTTTTTATGGATGGATGCACTTTATTGGACTTCAAAATCTCAACAACCATTCACTGCCATTAAAAAAGCTTGGAAAATCCAGGACATTTTTTAATATAACTCTTATTGTATTCATCTGAAAGAAGAAAGTCATTTACACCTAGGATGGCTTGAGGGTGAGTAAATCATGGGGTAGCCTAATTTTCATTTTTGGGTGAACTATCCTTTTAATGTTATCATTTTTTTCTAACTGCAAGCAAATTCTTCTTTAATCAAAATGTTTTTGCTATGACAGAACCTCAATGCTACATTCTTTACAAGCTTGCATTTTGGATGTGACAAATTTCTCATGAAAGATCCCTTCAATATCAACACTCTTCCAATTAGTTTCATCCAGAAAATTATTAATATTTTCAACAGAATTAAAATCGCCAAATCTCCATCAATACATTAATTGTCATGTCTAATACTCTAGCTTCTGACTCTTTTTCTGCTTCACCATTTAAACCTGTAACACCTCAATTCTATCTTCAATGTAACAATAATGCTACAACCTGTAATGATACAACCATTAGACTAAACTTCTTTATCCTTACAGTATTTTCAGAAGCATTTATACTCACCTCTACTCTATCACCAGCTTCAATATCTTTATTCGATTCTCCTTCCATTTCTTGAGCACCTGTATTACTCAGCAGCCTTTGAGTAATAAGTACAAGGACACTTGTTCCGCTGTGTCAGGTAAATCTATTATGACCAATGTCTCCACAATCAAAACAATGCAAATTGTTAGTACTTGAATATACCATGAATGAACTCCATAGGTCACTCAAAACTAAACATTGAGTGTTTTAGTGGGAGATGACAAAAATGAATGAATGAATGAATCTTTATTGTCATTAAACACTCTTATTTTTTAACCCAAATGCTGGGTTCAGTCTGTTGGGTCATTTTATTGGGTGGTTTTTAATATTTTTATATTTAAAAATCCTTTGGGCCTTTGGTTGTCATGATTCACACTTGGAGAATGGGAATGAAGGAGCAAGGAGACGAGAAGTAAAGCAAACTCCAAAGTATTTAATACACTCAGAAACACTACACAAAGCGGGGAACACAGGAAATCACAGAGAACACAGAACGAAATGACATTTAACAGCGGACGGGAAACGAGGGGCAGAATACACTTTAAATACACAGTAACTAATTAAACACAGCTGGAACCAATAGAACTAAATAGGGACAGGAACATGAAAAAAACAAATATGGGCATAATAATCAAACTGGAGCACGTGGGGGAGGAAAACACAACACGAGACATGGAACAGAGTTTGACATTACCCCCCCCCCCTCCCGGAAGGCGTGTCCTCTTGCCACACAACATCCAACGGGAGGGGGGGGGGCGCTCTGGAGGTCTGGAGGTCCCTCGACACGGGACGGCGGGACTCCAGGTACCCATTCAGGGTGCCATTGCGGATCAGGTAGCTCGGGGAGCCATGGCGGAGCAGACAGTCCAGGAGGCCATGGTAGAGCAGACAGTACAGGAGGCAATGGCGGAGTAGGGAACTCAGGAGGCCATGGCGGATCAGACAGTCCAGGAGACCATGGCAGAGCAGCCACCGAGGCCATGGTCCCAGCCCCCGCCTCTACGGCTGAAGCCCTACTGCCCCCCCCCCAAATACTTGGAGAGGTTTATAGGCATCTTGGCAGGAACAGGGCCCTAAGAGTGTTCTGGAGGAGCGGGCACTGGTGGGCACTCTCGAGGCATGGGCACAGGAGTGCGCTCTGGACTGGATTCAGGGACTGGAGCCCTCCTTGGGCTAAACTCGGGGACAGGACCCCTCACTGGGCTAAACTCGGGGACAGGACCCCTCACTGGGCTAAACTCGGGGACAGGACCCCTCACTGGGCTAAACTCGGGGACAGGACCCCTCACTGGGCTAAACTCGGGAACAGGAGACCTTCCTGGGCTATACTCGGGAACAGGAGCCTTGCCTGGGCTATACTCAGGAAACCGACAGGACCCCTCACTGGGCTAAACTCGGGGACAGGACCCCTCACTGGGCTAAACTCGGGAACAGGAGCCCTCCGTGGGCTAAACTCGGGAACAGGAGCCCTCCGTGGGCTATACTCGGGAACAGCGGGCTTGTGGGAGCCACGGCCAGTGGGCTTGACAATGCCGTGGTCGGCGGGCTTGACTTCGGAGCGGCCGGCAGTCTTGTCTTTGGCGCGGCCGGCGGGCTTGAGTGAGCCACGGCCGGCAGGCTTGACAACGGCGCGGCTGGCGAGCTTGACAGCAGAGCGGTCCTTATCGGGAAATAACAAAAGACTATTCAAAATGAAAACAAAGACAGGGGAGAAGGGGCACCGCTTACTGTTTAGGTCTGCTGTTCTGTCACGATTCACACTAGGAGAACGGGAACTAAGGAGCGAGGAGACGAGGAGTAAAGCAAACTCCAAAGTATTTAATACACTCAAAGCATGGAACACAGGAACACAGGAAATCACAGAGAACACAGAAGACGAAATTAAATTTTAACAGCGGACAAGAAACGAGGGGCAGAACACACTTTAACCCTCTGGGGTCGACTAACGCAGATACGCGTTTTGTGGCATCTTCTCCTGATAACACCGAAAAGAACTTAAATTACACTTTCAGTTTTGATCTTACAGATTAGAGCAATGCATCAATCGAATCTGTAAATGGTCTACTTTTATTTGTATACACACATAATAACAACAAAACTTTGTGCATTTATAAAATAAAGAAAACAGATGGTGCGCTGTCTGCCGCCTTGGTCTGCGTGATCTTTATTTAGAAACGCGTCATTAAAATGAACTGTAACTCAGCAAATACTCAACAAAGAGACATGAGAGATATATCTATAGAAAGCTTGACATGTCTACTTTTAAACTAAGCAAGTCTTCTGTGAAGCAAATATTCTGTGATAAAGTAATCCATATGAAACGAACGCGATGTCCAGTCTTCACGTCTCCCTTCATTAAATCTAATGCGACCACGCCTAAGATGATTTTCACATAATTTTGAAGCAAAAACTCTAGACTTCAAGATCAGTTCTCAAAAGTCTTGTGATCAAATGTTCTGTATGTGTTTTATGGCCTTATTTCAGTGACTTTAAAATTGTAGTTTTTCACTAAGCACGCATAAAGTGTTGTTTTCTCAAAAACACAATCACGTACATACATGCTGCTCACATATTATTGTAGCCCACTTTGTGCTGATTACGGTGTTATTGAACTTTAGACATTCAAATGTTTGTAAGCAACTGAAAAAAGCACAAATGTCAGGGCATGTCAAAACTTTTCCAGGGCCCCAAAACACCCTCGGACCCCAGAGGGTTAAATACACAGTAACTAATTAAACACAGCTGGAACCAATAGAACTAAATAGGGACAGGAACAGGAAAAAAACTAATATGGGCATAATAATCAAACTGAAGCACATGGGGGAGGAAAACACAACACGAGACATGAAACAGAGTCTGACATTGGTGTACTTCGAAATAAAGGTTTGTATACATTTTATTTAATTTATAAAGTTTGTGCTGTAAATTATATTATTTTACGCAATGCATCATACAAGGACAAGATCTCAGTCAGCTGCGTTAGCAGCGATCGTTTAGCATGATGGAAACACCTTTTGCCTTGCTTAATATAAACTGATTACATTTGTTATAATACTGAATTTAATTTAATTTAATTTGATGTTTAAATATGTTCTCTAATCTCAGTACTGTTTGTTTATGGGCAGGTTATGGAGTCAGTCAGTCACGGCATCTTTCAGCTATGAGTGAAATGGTCTGAGGTTCATAGTTCCCCCACCGAACAGCAGCCCATTACCAGCTCAGATTTTAGCGAAGCACTGGCACGAGAACTAGACTATATTATATTGACTATACTTCAGTAAAAAAGTGATTATAGAGAACAGTTGAATACACTTAAATTAAAATGCTACTTTTAAATGTTAAATTTTATTTCTAAAATGCTTGTTAAACGAGTATTGTAATCTATGCTATATTCACCCAAATGAATTCAATTTGGCTTACATTTTGTCTATGGGTGTTCTTGCTTAATAATAAATGTTTATCTTTTGATTATTGCTGTTGCCTCTAGTAATTCTGTGTGTGATTTTTAATTTCCAGCCCATTTTAAGCCAGCAATATAATAATTTTTTACTTAAATAAAACAACCCAGCATGTTGGGTAAAAACATTTAACCCAACCAGCTGGGTCAAAATAACCAAGCATATTTACCCAGCGCTGGGTTGCCAAATAACCCAAATTGGGTTGTTTTTAACCCAGCATTTTTAGAGTGTATGCACCCAGTGGTACAGAACAACAAAATAGTATTAGCAGCTCTTTAAGACAAATAACAAATGGAGAATACACAGAACGTAAAAAGTGCGTCTTTTTTTCTGAGCGCTGAGCCGCTGCGTCTGAACACGCTGCCATATTGATTGATAGATAAAAACATGTTTAGGTTTGGTAGATTTGCAACCCAAAGAAACCACTTTTACAGCACTAACCATCTTTCCAATCTTTAAAGTTTATTATTGTGCATCTTTGACAAGAAAGGGCACACTGAAAATTGACACTTTTGTAGCTAGAGCAAACATAAGTGTAATGGGTAGTTTTTAACTGTGAAAAAGTTTAAGAAACTTCTCATTCTCACATATGCCTCTCACACACCATGCTCACTCCCAGAATGCAACAAAAAGAGAGAGGGAGGGAGGAAAAGAAAGAGACAAAAGACAAAAGAAAGAGTGGAACTATAAAAAGATAAGCATGTGTGAATACAAGCATTTCGATTGAAATTATGAAAATGAAATGTATTCCATAGACTTACACTGAAAAAAAGAGCCCAAGTCATATACAGTATGGAGACTAGAATATTATAGACATGGGCCAGTAAGCAACCACCTTTCAACCACCAAGTACAGCAAGCACCCTTAAAGCCAGAACACATTTCACCTTAATCTCATAGCAACACCTTGGTAACCATTGACATCAAACTTGCAACAACCCTCGAAGCTAGGGAAAAGTCTCTTGTTTACACACATATGACAGTTAACTGAAGCAAGAGATTATGGTTTATAAAGTTATAAATATGGACATTTTTCTTACACAAATGCATCGCTTCACTTCAGAAAGCCTTTATTAACCCCTGGAGCCATAACATCACACTGTTCACAAATTCACAAAACATATTTAGGGCTAAATACAGTATAGCTCCTAACTTGCTGATTTAGGATAAAGTCTTAAAAATAATGTGTGTCAGTCCTAATTTTAGAACTCCTACATTTTTGCTCTAAGAGTATTTCACAAAGTGTTATAATGCTAAAATCATCTCCTAAATCTGTGAAAAGTTAGGGGGAGGTCAAGGGGACTCCTAAGACCAAATCACAAAGCATCCTAAAATGGCTGTTGCTGTTGAATGGCTGTTGAATTTATTTAATGATAAATTTCCTTTATTTCAGTTGTGCTTCTTTTCATGTGCAAGTTAGGCAAGAAGTAAATCATAATGAGCTTTTATAGCCTATTCCACAATAGAAATAAAGGGGACTTGACTTAACTTGAAAGGAAGCCAGAACCAGATTTGTCCTAATATCGCTGCTTTATTTGTCCTACCAAAACTGCTGAGATCAACAAATGAACAGCGTACAAATGATTGCACTGATGTATACTAGAGAAAAAGAGAAGGGTGGTGGTTGGAGCACAAGGGAGGTGGAGAACAGCAGGACACAGCGTCGATTATGAGTTCCATGAAGTGATCAATGATTTCATTAATAAGACAGATCATATGGCTGTCACCAAACTGACACTGGTGTGAGAAATGATCCCGAGGCACATTTGCCAAACACTTCCAATTGGGAATACCGGAATAACCCCACCCCCACCCCCCCATACACACACACATATCCGCACATCTATTCAATAATTCCCTGTTAGTGTAACAGTCCTGCACCAAACGGAGAAAAAAGGGGGGCAGGCCAGCAGGAAGGAAAAAATGAAAAGAACGTCAGAATGAATGGCTCTGAGAGGGGGAGAAACAGGAAGAGGAAAGGAGAAAATCCATTTTGAGGCCCCATTTTCAATTAGGCTGCACAAGCTGTTATCACAGGTGTCGCAGAATAGGGCCGAGTAAGGGAGAGTGGCTGCTATCCGCCTGCTGAAATGAACCCTTATCTGCACGCCACAAAGATGGGCTGGGACAGACTATCTGTAAATTACTTTCCGGCCATGCTGCTAACAGGAACTTTATTTCTGTCAGATGACATTCGCCTCTATTTGCTGCTGATCATTTAAATGGCTGCCTAAAAAGAGGGATGTCAAATCTGCCCCTCTCTTTCTGTTCACTTTGGCTATCTTTTCATCTATTTAATTGGCCCATCTTTTTTTTTTTTGGTGCTATAAAGGCTTATTGCAATCTCCGAATATGCCTGAACTAATTTGTTTAAAAAAAACTACAACAACTTTAAGTTACACTAATTCAGCAAAAACTATTCTTTTGCACAAAAAGTTAAATTATGCGCCTTAGCCTAATTTTTGCAAGATCCAGTGCCCGATGTAGATCTGTTCTGCAGGTTTTAACTAAAGAAAAGACGGTTCTTCTCTATGAAAATTGACTGCAATGGTTCCTAAAATCTATTAACCCTTCAAATAATTCACAGTGGACTCTCAAGGCTCCCAGACTGGAGCGGGTTCTGGAGTGGACTCTGAGGGCACCTGGACTGGAGCTGGCTCTGTAGTGGACTCTTAGGGCTTCTGGACTGGAGCGGGTTCTCCTGGGCCAACAAGGCAGGAAGCTTAAGTGGGGCCAGCAAAGTAGAGAGCTTAGGTGGGGCCGGAAGGGCAAGGATCATGGGTGGAGCCGGCAGGGCCAAGATCATGGCTGGAGCTGGCAGGGCCAGGATCATGGGTGAGACAAGGAGAGCGGGCTGCTCAGTAATCTCTGGGACCACCAGAGTCAGGTCTTCCTGGACCACCAGACTAGGGACCACCAGAGTGGTTCCTCCAGGACCACCGGACTTGGGACTACAGGAGTCAGGACCACGGGACTTGGAACCACAGGAGTCGGGTCCTCCAGGACCACCAGACTTGGGACCACCAGAGTCGGGTCCTCCATGACCACCAGACTTGGGATCACCAACCGTGGCAACAGAGTAAGAGTTCTCCTCCTCCTCCGAGAACGAGTCGACCCGGCAGAAATAGGCACAGGCTGGGAGGTGGGAAGAACAGGGAGAGGAAGCCACTCCTCCTGCAGCAGTTGCCTCTCCATTCACTGGCAACAGTAGTCGACCACCTCCCAATAAGTCCAGGTTTCTAAATCACCCAGCTACTCCCAATCAAAAGGGTCATCCAGTCCAGACAGGAAGCAGTGGATGATGGTAATTTAAATTATTAGTAGCCTCAGGTTTGACAAGTTTCAAAGAGGCTTCCCCAGGCTTCCCCCATTGTTTACACTGAACACTTCTCAAGTTATTGAAAACATGAGTGGAGACTATTTGCCTGACAAAGTTTTCCCTCCTTTTGTCCTCTGTTTGTCCTTGCTTTCTTCACTTCCATGCCTCGATTCTTTATGCTTCCTTTGTTCTTGTTCATTTCATCACTCTGGCATCCATGAAACAGTATGGCAAACCAACAACACCAAAACGATTTTGCACTCTCATTCTCTATATCCCTCTGTCCTCTCTCTCACTCTGAATGGCAGGTGCCTTTTTGCCCCTTTCTCCTTTTTAATTAACAAATTATCCCATGACGAACAGGTTCATTCAGTTGATACACACGAACATCTCTCTCTCTTTCTTTTTCTTTTTCTCTCTCTCCCTCGCATGGTTCAGGCAGCAACAATAGAATCAGAGGAATTTGTGGTCCACCTGCCTAGCAAATTATGTGAGTTGAGGAGGAGGGAAGCCCCCTTCCCTTTGCTCCTACCAAAGAGGACCAATCAGGCCATTGTGGTGGCACAGTCGGTTCCTTTGAGCTGTCAGGCTGGGGGAGCCGGTCCACAGATGAATGCTTTGCAGGCCTACGCCAGTCTTTAGCTAACCATGTGGGAATGCTCCCCACCAAGCCTGGACAATTACAGACTACAACTAAACTTTTACATAAACTTTTACGCTGTGTGGTGAGAGAAAGTGGAAAGGAATAAAAGTATTAAGATAAAGGGGAAGGAAATGGGAAAAGAGATACTTTCATGCATTTTAAGTTCATGTATTAAGTATTCTTGTACCCCAATAGGTAAAGCATAACTCACAGCACCAAGGTCATAGCTTTGATTTCACCACATACATGGATGTCTCTTTCACATACTGGCACGTGCATTTATCAAAATAATCTGATAAAAAGATTTGTAAAAAAAAAAAATTAATTATGCAAATATATAAAAAACTATTTATATTTAATTATTTATAGATATAAATTATAAAGAATAAACCATTGTTATATATAATATAATTATTTATAAATAAACACATAATAATAACAATAATAATAAAACTGTTATGCATAATCAAATAATAGTAATAATTATTTTATTATTCAGTATTTCCTTTGTTGATTCTAAATTAATATAATGTATGCAATGTGTAAATATGTTAATAATTAATATATAAATTATTTGTGAAAAAAAGGATTATGTATGATTAGTTATATTTTTTAATCTATTTACATCCCTATAAAAAAATTCTAAACTACAAATCTTTCATTAATTAAAAATATCTCAGTGATCTTTTCTCTCTTAAAATTAAACTTGGATTTCTTTACTCCCTACAAGCTACTCTTTCTCAAAATCAATCAAGATTGTATTTCATTCTTTTTCTAAACTCCAACTCCACATTCTCACTGTACTATTTGGGGTTTCCCCTTCTGCAGATCCTCCGGACATGCCTGGACTGATCTAGGATCAGTTTAAGCATTTAGCCAATCCCGGGTCTGTAAAAGAGGCGGGACAGTTGGCTGCTACCACCGTAGGGCCTTTCACAATTGCCTTTTGTTAGTCTTGAGGGGGCTGCCCGGGCGACATGGGTTAAAGTTGACTGGGGTTTAGGTTACATCAGATAAGAGGTTATGAGTATTGGAAGACCAAGAGAATGCAGGGGAATTATAACCACACCAGAAATGTGTAAGCTATCTAATGGCTGTGGTAAGACCCTTCGGGGAGCAGGTCTAGGGTCTTTTGTGATAGATGGCTCATTATGGTTCTGTTGAGAGCTTGTGGTCAGGACAGCTTACTGGAATCAGAGCTTATGAAAATGATAATATATATACATATTCAGATCAATGCTGCGCTGTGCTTTAGCATAGGTTAAGTTCGTTTAGCTTCAGTCATGTTTCATTACGCAGCGCTCTGTTTTTTAGAATGACAAAAAGCTTTTAAAGTTACATTCACAACCTGATTTGCTTCAGTGGTCTAACAGTGCTAGTCAATGTCAAAATAATTGAGCTGGCCAATCAAATCAAATTAGGTGGGGTTTACTGTTCACAGAAGCAGAGCGTGAATTCCAGAAAATGCAAATCATTTTATGATAGAAATGTTGAATGACTGACAGCTATATCCAGTGACGCAAACTACTTGACTTTTTTCTCAGTCATGGCCATTTTGAGAGACAGAGAGAGAGAATGACAGTTGTGTGTATGAATAACAATGAAGCTGAGCTGAGGTTAGTTACTTCAAAAACAGCATTTTTTACCCCTTCATTGTTGAGAAATATAATGAAGCGATTCAGTATCGAAGCTGTTTTATTAATAAAAGTCGTGGGGCAGCGTTGAAAACAAGTTTCTGTGCTTCTGGATGTTTTTGTGTGTGCGTGTGTGTGTGTGTGTGTGTGTGTGTGTAGCGCGATCTCCAATCTCTGTGTGCAGTGTCAATTAAAGCAGTGTGTTAATATAGAACAGTGATTAAACTGAACGGTTTTAATGCACAGTTGGCCCTGTCACACACACATACAGTGGTGTTCAGTAGGGTCACACTGTAAATCTGTTATTCAAAATCTAATTTAAACATTAAAATAAAGAATATTTCAGGATTTTGCAAAGTTTAAAAAACAATGTATGGAAAAAATGCATTCATTTAAAAGTGAGCCCCTGGGTCTCTAACCCTGAGTGTGGGACTGAATCCTGGCTAGATGAGCACTGCAGCAAACTTTCCAAGACAAACCTTATGTTGTTCAGAGGAGTAATTACCCTCGCATTACAGAGAAAAATTCACAATCAGTAAGCCAAATTACATCCATACTTTTTCCACAACAGTAAAGCTCTATCCCCCATCTATGTTCATTCCCTCCAAACCCCAAGCCCCCCACCTCTAATTAATGAAGGAGAGCTTGCCATATGGGAATGACTAACAGTGAGAGAGAGAGAAAGCGAGAGGGGGTGGGGGGTGGGGGGGGGATGTTGAGACAGAACTCATAACAACAATTAACGATGCCCTGTTCCACAAAAAAAGGACATTCTTTTTCTGACTTCCTGCCATATCACCAGAGGCTTTCATATGGAGTGGTACAACAAAATAAGATCACTAATCAACCAAGACAAACACCCACACAATATTTGTGTGGAGAAAAATTTTGTTTCAACACTAATGCTAATGCCATTTTAAGGTGTATGAGATTTTCAGTGAATCCAAGTTTTTGGTTGATAGATTCTAGTAGGCCCAAGCTAGTCAGATCTGGTCAGAGCTGGTCTAGATGCACAATCAACTAGACTACAAGGTGGTAGGCCTGGTTTTGACCTGGTAGACCCTCTTGGTCAAGCTGGTTAAAGTTGGTAGACTACTTCAATCTAGTGATAACAACCCAGGCTTGTTGAACAAGAAAAAGTGCAACATTTCTGTAAAATAATATTATGATGCTGCTTGAAAGTTTTGAGGCCCTTTAAAGTTAAATTGTGAATCGCTAGTTAGTAAAAGTGCACTTAGTTATATCTGAAATGAATGTGAATTAATTTTATCTGAATGAATTTGCAAATAACAGAAAAGCAAAAATAATTACTTGTTTTCAAACAGGTTTCCCACACACTGCTACTGGTCAGCCAAACAGATATCCCACCCCCAACTTACATCATTGATTCAGCTTTTCCTGTGTCAAGTTGGTCGAGATTCTCAACAAAACAGAGCAATGTTTTATAAAATTGACAAAAATTACTCTTTTAAACAATTTAAACACACAGAATCAATAGAGAATAGAAATTAAAGCTTGACAAGTAATCAGAAGAAAAGAGAGGTTTAAATGTTGAAGTTGTACCATTGGAAGTAGTGCTGGAGGCCACAGCCTTTTCACTGATTTCTGCACGGGTGGGCGCGCTCTTGGTGGCTACAATGGTCTCCACTCTCTTCTTCTTCTCTGCTGCAGAACTGGTCTGGGACTGGGTTTCCATGACAACTGTGCATTCCTCAGTACCTCATCAAGACAGGATACCTGAGGGGTCACGTAAGGAAGAGGTCAGTGGTGGGAGATTAAAAAAAATTACAAAAATAAACATCATTAACAAATAAAACACAATTAAAAACAATCAGTTAATCAGTCCATACACTAAACATGACTGTGTTTTTCTGTCATAAAGAAACCTAATTTTCTATTTAACAATATATCAAAATAACAATTACTTACTTTATAAATATTTTAAGATTAAATAAAAAACACAAATTTCCCTTAAATGTTAAAAATTCAGCTATAATTATTAGAAATGTGTAGTCTATCTAAAAAATGTTTTCTAATTTACAAGAGTACGTAACAAAATGAATATGGAGGTAGCTGCTTGGGATTTACAACACAGCTATTCAAGTTTGGTGTGCTTGAATGGGAAGTAACGATGCTGAATGAGGAGGGGGTATATACAAAAACAGTTAACTTTGTTTGCTTAGGGATTTTTCTCAACAGTCACTTGAGTGTGTGTTGACACAATCTAATAAAAATCCTGGATTAATATATATTGGGTAAATTACTCTAAAAAAGTAATTAGATTACTATACAAATTACTGTTTCCAAAAAGTATTTAATTACTTATTACTAATTACTTTCTAAATCCTATATCAAAGTTAATGAATGATACAAGGACAGACATGAAATGGCTCTTTTAATTCTTTCAAATAAATAATAGATAACTACCTAAATTTTTCTGGTCACACTTTAGGTTAGGGTCCAATTCTCACTGTTAACTAACTATTTACTATAAACTAACTATACTTTTGCCTCAATATACTCCTAATTACTGCTTATTGATACTTAATAAAGTAGTTGTTGACAAATAGGGGTCCTATTATGCTTTTTCACTTTTTGAATTTTAGTCAGTGTGTAGTGTGTATGTTTGGGCATAAAAAAGATCTTCAAACTTACAAATCTCAAAGTCCACACCAAAGGGAGATATTTCGTTTTTTAAAAATCCCTTTTCAAGAACTACAACGAATGACTCGTTTGGACTACAGTGTTTGGACCCTTCCTTCCCATTAGAATATCATTAAAATAATTCCCGCCTATGGAAATTCTAATGGTTGGGGGGTGGGGAGGGGAGAGGTTGTGCACTGTAAAATCCAATAGTTTACCTTACTTAGATTTAATTAGTTATCTTTACTTAGTTGTTATACTTACTAGGTTTTATTAAGTTACAGCTACTTTCAAGGCAAATAAAACAATTTACTTACTGTTGTGAGTGACACTTACTTAAAATATTCAAGTAGCCACAAAGGAACCAATTACATTAATAAAGCAGTGAGAGGCAGCAGTGCACTAATATGTTGCTAATGTGCAACATAACAACAGAAGAAGAAGATGAAAAGAAAAAGAGTCTTCATAGACTTTTCACCTATTTCCTCCATGTCTGCAGTTATCTTTCACTAGTTGCATTCACTCGTTTCCCAAAGTCATCTTGAATGTTGAATTTTCAATACAACTGAAATATTTGAGAGAACATACTACTATACTATACTAAGTCAAGAGTAAACCTCAATGAAAGGATCAAGCACCCCCTACAGTTCTTTTTTAGTTACTATAACTCTCGTGTTAGTAAACTATACTAACTAAGCATTTGTCAGTACAACATACTATTCCTATTTCACTTTACTTAGTTTTTTTCAAGGCAATCGGTTTGCATGCTTTTTTTAAGTAAGCCCAACTAATTAGATTTTACAGTGTGGTTAGAAC
>NW_015507018.1:77867-80224 GCF_001515645.1 Sinocyclocheilus grahami
AGCCTCAAGTTTTTGCAAGTTATTACACATGCACCTGAATAATTATGTAAATATGTATGTTACAATTATGAAAACGTTTTTATAATAAATTGCTGACAGTACAATACTGGACAATGATGTAATCTGCAGAATTTACACTTAAATTATGAGACTACAGTGTTTCCCATACATTGAGTGCGTGTGTTTTTATATCACTGTATTTCTGAAGGAAACCGACTGTCTTCAGAAAATTGGATGCCATTTTCATTTAATCTTGCATGTAATGTCTGATAAAGCAGTGTTTTTTTTTTAGAGGAGCGCTGCTTTGTCTACAGCATTACCGGGGAAACCTTGATCTCTTCCACTCCAATAGTGCCTGCGCTGCTTTGTGTACAGCCGTTACCGGGGAAACCTTGATCTCTACCACTTCAACAGCGCCTCCTGCTGGCAGAGAATGAGTTTGCAAATATATGCTGCCTGGGAAACACTGAATTATGGTATAAATAAATTCAACTGTATAACAGTTTCACTGCAATTAATGTTATAATGTTAGAATTAAATAACAACAAAAATAAGACACATGCACTTACCTGTACATAGTAAATGCAGTTATTTTTAAGCGGTTGTTGACATCCTATCTAAAACGTGATTTAGCCAACAAAAAACAATAAAACAACAATAACGTTACCACTCTAATATGTCTTGCAATATCCGTGCTCTTGCATGTAATGTCTGATAAAGCAGTTTTTTTTTTAGCGTAGCGCTGCTTTGTGTACAGCCGTTACCGGGGAAACCTTGATCTCTACCACTTCAACAGCGCCTCCTGCTGGCAGAGAATGAGTTTGCAAATATATGCTGCCTGGGAAACACTGAATTATGGTATAAATAAATTCAACTGTATAACAGTTTCACTGCAATTAATGTTATAATGTTAGAATTAAATAACAACAAAAATAAGACACATGCACTTACCTGTACATAGTAAATGCAGTTATTTTTAAGCGGTTGTTGACATCCTGTCTAAAATGTGATTTAGGCCAAAAAAAAACAAAACAACGTTACCACTCTAATATGTCTTGCAATATCCGTGCGTGCAAAGGTTCTGTGCGATCCTCTTGTTCAATATTCTCTGGGTCTGAATCCGGCTCAAATTGATATGGCAGTATTGACGCCATCCTTAACTAAACTTGCTGCTTTTGCAAGGGGCAGTACTGAAGCTGTTCGCCAATCACAACGCACTGGGACAGCTAACCAATCACATCACATTTCATTTTTTGGAAGGCGGGCGTTCATCAAACCTGGAACTAATCGAGCCGTTTGTGCCAGACTGGGGAGAAAGGTATTGTAATAATTATGCGTTTTTCGAACCATCAAGCATGAGAGCATGTTCTAGTACACCCCCAAAACAAATTCAAGACATTGTAAAAGTGCATAATAGGACCACTTTAAGAACTGGGTAGGCAGTACCGTCACAAGGGCTGTGCCAAGTGTGTGATGCACAGGGCCTCGCGCCTCTAGAGGGCCTCGCTCCTGGCTTGCATTTTATGTTTATGTCTCATTTTTATTACTGTTTTTCCACCCATTTTGTCTTTGAAAGACTAAAATAGTCATAGCTGATAGACAGTATAAGACTCTGTGTATAAGAATGAGTAAAGCTGTTTGTTGTTAGAATGACAAAAAGTTTTAAAAGTTGAACTTTTAGGCTGGTCTGCCTCAGTGGTCCAACAGCGCTCGTCACTGTCAAAATGATCGAGATGGCCAATCAAATCAAAGAAGGTGGGTCTTACTGTCACTGTCACAATGCAACGAGAGTTCGTGGAAAGACGTAAGTAGTACTGTATTAGAAAAATGTTTTAAGATAGAAATGTTCAGCGGCCGACAGTAATAGACTATCTAGTGATGCAAACTACTCAACTTTTTATTAAATTTCACCATCTTTAATTTAAAATATGCGATCATGATTCATGTAAATCATAAATGAACGTGACAAGAGACGTTTGCGTTTTCGACTACGAATAAGAGTGAATGTGCACATTTTAATGGCAATGAATAGTTTCCTTTCTTTCCCATTAAAGTAAACCTAACCATTTTAGAAGAAAATTTTAAATGGCACTTAGAGGCTTTTGCATCTGAACTCTTCATATATAACTACAAACCTAGAACTTATTTTAGCATTCTTATTTACTTATTTAATTGCTTTATTATTATTATTATTATGTAGATCTTACAGTAGATCTTACAATTCTTATGAGCATGTACGCACATGCTCATAAGAATTGTAAGACCGTGATTCGTGCACAAGCATGTCAGCACGGCATCACAATCAATCAGATGCGTGTTAAAGTTCCGTTCGTTACTATAGCAGCCCCCCTCCACCC
>NW_015507018.1:88407-90073 GCF_001515645.1 Sinocyclocheilus grahami
CATTTTCATTTAATCTTGCATGTAATGTCTGATAAAGCAGTGTTTTTTTTTTAGCGTAGCGCTGCTTTGTGTACAGCCGTTACCGGGGAAACCTTGATCTCTACCACTTCAACAGCGCCTCCTGCTGGCAGAGAATGAGTTTGCAAATATATGCTGCCTGGGAAACACTGAATTATGGTATAAATAAATTCAACTGTATAACAGTTTCACTGCAATTAATGTTATAATGTTAGAATTAAATAACAACAAAAATAAGACACATGCACTTACCTGTACATAGTAAATGCAGTTATTTTTAAGCGGTTGTTGACATCCTGTCTAAAATGTGATTTAGGCCAAAAAAAAACAAAACAACGTTACCACTCTAATATGTCTTGCAATATCCGTGCGTGCAAAGGTTCTGTGCGATCCTCTTGTTCAATATTCTCTGGGTCTGAATCCGGCTCAAATTGATATGGCAGTATTGACGCCATCCTTAACTAAACTTGCTGCTTTTGCAAGGGGCAGTACTGAAGCTGTTCGCCAATCACAACGCACTGGGACAGCTAACCAATCACATCACATTTCATTTTTTGGAAGGCGGGCGTTCATCAAACCTGGAACTAATCGAGCCGTTTGTGCCAGACTGGGGAGAAAGGTATTGTAATAATTATGCGTTTTTCGAACCATCAAGCATGAGAGCATGTTCTAGTACACCCCCAAAACAAATTCAAGACATTGTAAAAGTGCATAATAGGACCACTTTAAGAACTGGGTAGGCAGTACCGTCACAAGGGCTGTGCCAAGTGTGTGATGCACAGGGCCTCGCGCCTCTAGAGGGCCTTGCTCCTGGCTTGCATTTTATGTTTATGTCTCATTTTTATTACTGTTTTTCCACCCATTTTGTCTTTGAAAGACTAAAATAGTCATAGCTGATAGACAGTATAAGACTCTGTGTATAAGAATGAGTAAAGCTGTTTGTTGTTAGAATGACAAAAAGTTTTAAAAGTTGAACTTTTAGGCTGGTCTGCCTCAGTGGTCCAACAGCGCTCGTCACTGTCAAAATGATCGAGATGGCCAATCAAATCAAAGAAGGTGGGTCTTACTGTCACTGTCACAATGCAACGAGAGTTCGTGGAAAGACGTAAGTAGTACTGTATTAGAAAAATGTTTTAAGATAGAAATGTTCAGCGGCCGACAGTAATAGACTATCTAGTGATGCAAACTACTCAACTTTTTATTAAATTTCACCATCTTTAATTTAAAATATGCGATCATGATTCATGTAAATCATAAATGAACGTGACAAGAGACGTTTGCGTTTTCGACTACGAATAAGAGTGAATGTGCACATTTTAATGGCAATGAATAGTTTCCTTTCTTTCCCATTAAAGTAAACCTAACCATTTTAGAAGAAAATTTTAAATGGCACTTAGAGGCTTTTGCATCTGAACTCTTCATATATAACTACAAACCTAGAACTTATTTTAGCATTCTTATTTACTTATTTAATTGCTTTATTATTATTATTATTATGTAGATCTTACAGTAGATCTTACAATTCTTATGAGCATGTACGCACATGCTCATAAGAATTGTAAGACCGTGATTCGTGCACAAGCATGTCAGCACGGCATCACAATCAATCAGATGCGTGTTAAAGTTCCGTTCGTTACTATAGCAGCCC
>NW_015507018.1:90083-92644 GCF_001515645.1 Sinocyclocheilus grahami
CACACACACACACACACACACACACACAATTGCTGAGGGCCACACACGTCAACTTCGCACAGGGCCTCACATCCCCCATGCGGCGGCCCTGAATTGGGTAGGATTAAGGATTTAGAATAAGGTCTTGCAGAATAAGACATTAATATGTGCTTTTTAAGTAATAATAAACAGCCAATATCCCAGTAATTTTCATGCTAATATTTTTTTTGCTTTGTTTTGTTTTTACTTTTTCATTTGTTAATGGATGATAAATGGTAATGAAGCTCTTTTTAGGTAGCAGATGTGCTGGAACTCAGCAATCTATCTTACAAAAGGAGAAAATCTCCCAAAAGTCTTGCAATAATATACAACACATCTGACAGTGGAGCAAAGGTAAAGAGAACAAAAAAGAGAGACAGACAGACAGACAGAGTCAGAGACTCCCTTGCAACATTTATCAAATTGCTTTTGACTTATGTTGGTTGGTTTTGTGTGTGTGTGTGTGTGTGTGTGTGTGTGTGTGTGTACTTGTTTATGCTACATTGTGGGGACCAAATGTCCCCACAAGGATAGTAAAACCTGAAATTTTTGACATTGCGGGGACCGGCCTGCAGTTTAATATTAAAAAATATAAAAAATAGTAAATTATGTTTATCTGAAAGTGTAACAATGCAAACAGGTTTTCTGTAAGGGGTATGTTACAGAAAGAGTCACATGACTTGACTTGACTCGAGTCTGACTCGAGCAGCAAATTTAAGGACTTGTGACTTGCTTGACTAAATAAAGGAAATTACTTGACTTGGACTTGAGATCCAGTGACTTGAGACTTGACTTGACTTGACCTTCATGACTCGGCAGGACTTGACTTTATAACAACTCTAATTATTATTATAAATCATTGCGACATCATTTGGTAAACAAAATGCTAGCCACTGAACCAGCGGCAGAAGTGATCCGAGTCTGCCGCAGTTCATAACACTGCACGACAGTGTTGCCAAGTCCGCGGTTTTCCCGTGGAATTGGGCTACTTTAATACTGTTGCCACGAGTTGTTTTTCATGTCCGCAGGTTGAAGCGACTCCAATAACACGATATTTATCCCCTGGAATGCGAATTTTAGCAGGGGAACCACGCCAAAAAATGTGTATTTTACCCCCCATTTTATTTTACCCTAAGGTTAACTTTAACGGACGGAACCAGATTGGCCGACCCTACATGCTAGCTCAAAGCATGGATGATCTGACAGGATTACCTCCGGTTGAGTGATTCACATCTATAGAGAAACCTAACGTGTAACGTTATAATAAAGAGAAACTCACCTGTGTCTGTCTAGTCATGAAGATGCATATATATTTCAATTTCAGCAGGCAACTATTTTTACAGCTACATTAGAGTGAACTGGGGGGTATTCCAGAAAGCAGGTTATGTGACATACCCGGGTATGTTTGCGGATAAGCGAGCGGATAACCTCAGCTTTCAGTTCCAAAATCGGAGGTAACTTTCAGGGTATGTAATTAGTCATAGCAACTTGCTCTGTGTTTCAGGGTTAGTTCACTTCATCGCTATCAGCGCACGCGTGATCTACACGTTAAAAATCTCGTTCCAGAAGTAAAATACACGTTTTTTTGGCAGGGTTCCCCTGGTAAAATTCGCATTCCAGGGGCTAAATATCACGTTATTGAGGTCGCTTCAACCAGCGGACATGAAAAACAACCCGCGGCAACAGTGTTAAAGTAGCCCAATTCCAAGGGAAAACCGTGGATTGGCAACACTGATAGTAAGGGTCATGACATTTCCCGACCAGGCGATCGGGAAATGTCATGTCGTGGTGCCAATCACAACACACTGGCCCAGCTAACCAATCACAGCACATTTCGTATTTCAGAAGGCAGGCCTTCATTTGATACAGGAACTATTCGAGCCGTTCATGCCAGACTGGGGAGAGAGGTGTTGTAATAATGTAAAATATGTGAAAAATAATGTGTTTTTTGAACAACCTAGTATGAGAGCCTGTTCTAGTACACCCCTAAAACAAAATCAAGACTTTGTAAAAGAGCATAATAGGACCCCTTTAAAGAATTTGCTGATTTTATATCCGAGTTAGTGCTGGCTGCAGATAAAGTTTTAATTGTTGGTGATTTTAATATCCATGTTGATAATGAAAAAGATGCATTGGGTCAACATTCATAGACATTCTGAACTCTATTGGGGTTAGACAACATGTGTCAGGACCTACTCATTGTCGAAATCATACTCTAGATTTAATACTGTCACATGGAATTGATGTTGATGGTGTTGAAATTATGCAGCCAAGCGATGATATCTCAGATCATTATCTAGTCTTGTGCAAACTTCATATAGCTAAAACTGTAAATTCTACTCTAATTCTAGAGTAATATTAATTACCATACTAATTCTAGTATGGTACAACCATCACTTCTACCACAAAAGACTGCTTTGTAGGTAATCTTCCTGATTTATCTAAATTCCTTAGCATATCCAATACCTCAGAACAACCTGATGATATAACAGAAACTATGGACTCTCTCTTTTCTAGCATTTTAGATACGGTTGCTCCTTTAC
>NW_015507018.1:92715-130353 GCF_001515645.1 Sinocyclocheilus grahami
TAACTTCCATAAAAGTTTCAAAACAGTCAGTCCACAGTAAAATGCACACAGCCTGCATAAAGTAGCTGTGATTTTTCACGAACCGTTGTGACTTCCGTAAAAAGTTGACGTCAGAACTACACAGTCACCGCCTTCAGTCATCACCCCGAGCACTGCCCACAGTCCCACTCTCCTTTTGCCAAACCCCCAGACAACATAGCATCCATGCTATTGCTGAGCAATGACAACACGGAAACATGTCGAAAAAGGTTAACTTTAACCACGAAACCAGATCGGCCGACCTGTAACGTTACACTCTCACTCAAAGGATGGACAATCTGACAGGATTGTTACTATGAGGTGGATCACATCTAACGTGTATAGTAAAGACAAACTCACCGTGTCTATCTAACTTAGTCATGATGAAGATGTATATACATTTCAATTTCAGCAGGCAACTATTTTTACAGCTACATTATTGTTCCAGCCACAATTAATCACAACAATGTATATACAATTACAAATGATTATATATAAATTGTCAGTTTGTTGTTTTACACATATGCACACAGACATTATTTCATTCACGACATAGTCGTGATATGCAAGAAACATAGACATATGGCACAACAGGCCAATCAGAAGAGAGGCTCATGAGTATTAGCCAAAATCGACCTGTTCTCAGCAGAGCTCCTGAGAGAGGAGCTGTATAAATATATTGAGATGGTTTTTGGTACTTATACCGCAAATATATACTCTTAAGGACATCAAAACCTAAAATAAAACTCCAGAAAGGTGTACAATATGTGACCTTTAAGGAAAACAGTCTAACACCGTGGTATAATGAGCACACTCGCACCCTAAAGAGACCAGCCCGGAAAATGGAGTGCAGCTGGAGGAAAACAAAACTAGAGGTATTTCGTATTGCTTGGTGGGAAAGTATCCTATCCTACAGAAAGCATTAAAAACTGCTAGATCTGATTACTTTTCGTCTCTTTTAGAAGAAAACAAACATAACCCCAGGTATTTATTCAATACAGTGGCTAAATTAACGAAAAATAAAGCATCAACAGGTGTTGACATTTCCCAACAGCACAGCAGTAATGACTTTATGAACTACTTTACTTCCAAGATTGATACTATTAGAGATAAAATTGTAACCATGCAGTCGTCAGCTACAGTACAGCTATCAGATAGTGTGCTATACAGGTGCATCTCAATAAATTAGAATGTCGTGGAAAAGTTCATTTATTTCAGTAATTCAACTCAAACTATGAAACTCGTGTATTAAATAAATTCAATGCACACAGACTGAAGTAGTTTAAGTCTTTGGTTCTTTTAATTGTGATGATAATTAACTTTTCCACGACATTCTAATTTATTGAGATGCACCTGTAGATCCCCTGAGGAACATCCCCACTCATTCTTTATTATAGGAGAGGAAGATTTGTATAAACTTGTTAAATCATCTAAACCAACAACATGTATGTTAGACCCTATTCCATCTAAGCTCCTAAAAGAGGTGCTTCCAGAAGTCATAGATCCTCTTCTGACTATTATTATTATTATTATCGTCATTGTCATTAGGATATGTCCCCAAAATCTTCAAATCTTCAAACAAGTTGTGGTTTTTTGATGAGAGGCTTAATAACAATTAAGCCTCTCATCAAAAAACCACAACTTGACCCCAAAGAACTAATGACAGATGATCTCAAATCTCCCTTTTCTGTCCAAGATACTAGAAAAGTAATATCCTCACAATTATATTCCTTTTTAGAGAGAAATGGTATTTGTGAGGATTTACAATCAGGATTTAGACCATATCATAGTACTGAGACTGCTCTGATTAGAGTTACAAATGACCTGCTCTTATCATCTGATCATGGTTGTATCTCTCTATTAGTGCTACTGGATCTTAGCACTGCGTTCGACACTATTGACCACAGCATTCTTTTGAATAGACTAGAAAACTTTGTTGGCATAAATGGAAATGCATTAGCATGGTTCAAATCGTACTTATCTGACCACCATCAATTCATAGCAGTGAATGAAGAGGTATCATATCGATCACAAGTGCAGTATGGAGTACCTCAAGGCTCAGTACTAGGGCTGTTACTTTTCACGCTTTAGATGTTACCCTTGGGAGATATCATCAGGAAACACGGTGTTAGCTTTCACTGTTATGCTGATGATTCTCAGCTCTATATTTCTTTGCGGCCCGGCGAAACATACCAATTTGAAAAACTAACGGAATGCATAGTCGATATAAAAAAACTGGATGACGAGTAATTTCGTACTGCTAAATTCGGAAAAAACAGAGATGTTAATTATAGGACCTAAAAACTCTGCATGTAATAACCTAGAACACTGTCTAACACTTGATGGCTGCTCTGTTAATTCTTCGTCATCAGTTAGGAACCTAGGTGTGCTATTTGATAGCAATCTTTCCTTTGAAAGCCACATTTCTAGCATTTGTAAAACTGCATAAATGCAAAAATATATCTAAATTACGACCTATGCTCTCAATGTCAAATGCAGAAATGTTAATTCATGCATTCATGACCTCAAGGTTAGATTATTGTAATGCTTTATTGGGTGGTTGTTCTGCACCCTTAATAAACAAACTCCAGCTGGTTTGAACAAGCTCTTATTGCATTATAGTCCTCCCCGTCCGCTGCGTTCTCAAAACTCTGGCAATTTGATAATACCTAGAATATCAAAATCAACTGCGGGCGGAAGATCCTTTTCCTATTTAGAAAGAAAGAATCAGAAAGAGCTTTATTGCCAAGTATGTTTGCACATACAAGGAATTTGTTATAGTGTCACAAGCTTCCAGTACACTGAGACAACAACAACACACAGATAATAAAAGTGAGATGTGAATAAAATACACATGCATAAATATAAACCACAAAAAAATAATAAATTGTATAATAAATAAGTGATAAATAAGTATAAGATTATTGCACACACTGTACTTTAATTGCACAATGGGAGAACATTAACTGTTCATGAGGTAGATTGCCTGGGGAAAGAAACTGTTCTTGTGCCTGGCTGTCCTGGTATTCGGTGCTCTGTAACCCGACCAGATGGCAAAAGTTCAAAAAGGGGATGGCTTGGATCCAGTGTGATTTTCTGAGCCCTTTTCCTCACTCTGGATGCATACAGTTCTTGGAGGGTAGGCAGGGGGGCACCAATAATCCTTTCAGCAGTCCGAACCGTTCTCTGTAGTCTTCTGATGTCTGATTTTGTAGCTTAACCAAACCAGACAGTTATTGAAGTGCACAGAACAGACTCGATGACGGCTGAGTAGAACTGTTTCAGCAGCTCCTGTGGCAGGTTGAATTTCTGGTGTCACACCGTCTGGGCCTGGTGCTTTTCTTCTCTTGTTCTTTCTGAAGACCTGGCGCACATCATCCTCACTGATAACGTAGGAGTGGGGGAGAGGGGGGTTGCAGGAGTTGTTGATGGTTGTGTGGAGAGATGTTCAAAGCGGGTGTGGGGTGTTAGACTGAGAGTTTCAAATCTACAGTAAAACTCATTCAGGTCTTCAGCAAGTTGTTGATTGGCCTCAGTGCTGGGGGATGGTGTCTTGTAGTTGGTGATGTCCTTCAGGCCTTTCCACACTGATGCAGGCTCATTCGCAGAAAACTGGTGTTCTAGTTTTTTAGCGTAGTTCCTCTTGGCCACTCTAATCTCCTTATTCAGTGTGTTTCTGGCCTGATTGTACAAGACTCTGTCCCCCCTTTTGTAGGCGTCCTCTTTGGCCTGACGAAGATGACGGAGTTTTGCTGTAAACCATGGCTTATCATAATTGAATGTTAAATGAGTCCTGGTAGGGATGCACATGTCTTCACAGAAACTGATATATGATGTTACAGATTCCGTGAGCTCATCCAGGCAGCAGGGTGTGAAAATCCTTATTTGTCCGGGAGAGCAGAAGAAGTTCGTCCGTTTTGTTGTGTACAGAGCGGAGGTTGGCCATATGGATGCTCGGCAACGGTGTTCTGAATCCGCGCTTCCTGAGCTTCACGAGCGCGCCAGCTCTCTTCCCCCGTCTGCGCGTCCTGAAGTGCTTGATCAGCGCAGCAGCTCCGCCGACTACAACGTTCAGCAAAACGTCCGAATAAACGAAATCCGGTAGAAGATTGTGTGGTGTGTTCTGCCGAATATTCAGCAGCTCATCCCTAGTAAAACTGATCGTGTTTGAGAAACAAAAAACAGTAAAAACTAACAAAAACAGTACAAACACTGGAGATCCAAACACTGAGGCTGCCGTCTGCGGCGCCATCGCTTGAATTTAGCGCCCAAACTCTGCAATAACCTACCTAACATTGTTCGGGAGGCAGACACACTCTGTCAGTTTAAATCTAGATTAAAGACCCATCTCTTTAACCTGGCTTACACATAACACACTAACACATTTCTAATATTCAAATCCGTTAAAGGATTTTTAGGCTGCATTAATTAGGACAACCGGAACCAGGACCATTTCCCATAACACCTGAAGTACTTGCTACATTGTTAGAAGAATGGCATCTACGCTAATATTAGTCTGTTTCTTTCTTATTCCGAGGTCACCGTAGCCACCAGATCCAGTCTGTATCCAGATCAGATGGTCACTGCAGTCACCCGGATTCAGTACATATCCAGCCCAGATGGTGGATCAGCACCTAGAGGGGACCTCTACAGCCCTGAATGTCAGCGGAGATCAGGACAACTAGATGAGCCCCAGAGACAGATCCCAGTGAAGACCTTGTCTCCTAGACAGCCACTAGGACAAGACCACAGGAACCAGTTGAGTCCTCTGCACAATGAGACTTTGCTGCAGCCTGGAATTGAACTGCTGGTTTCGTCTGGCCAGAGGAGAACTGGTTTCTCCCAAGGTTTTTTCTCCATTCTGTCACCGATGGAATTTTGGTTCCTTGCCGCTGTCGCCTCTAGCTTGCTTAGTTGGGGACACTTAATTTCCAGCAATATCGTCAACTTGATTGCACAGATACTATTTAAACTGAACTGAGCTGGATGATGACATCACTGAATTCAGTGATGAACTGTCTTTAACTGAAAAATAGTGATGAACTGCCTTTAACTGAAAATTGAGTGTTTACTATTGTCATTTTGCATTATTGATACACAATTTTCTTAATTAATGCTGTACAGTTGCTTTGACACAATCTGTATTGTTAAAAGTGCTATATATAAATAAAGGTGACTTGACTTAACTTACTGGCGGCATTAATGTCATAGAGTAGGCCTATCATTTCATTTCATATTTCTATATCCCATTTTTTGTATTAATATTTTAAGTTCCAACAGAACAAACAGAAAACAAAAATTAAACAAAACAAAAACCTTAAATGCACAGCTGTCAGTTTAGTTCTTATTAAAATAAAATCAAAGAAATAAGTTACAGGGAAAGATACATAAACATGAGCAGCAATAGGCTTCTTCTTTTGAGCCATGACAATAGTTTTCAAGAACAATGTAGGCAATCATGCAAAGTGAAAGAAACAGTCCAAACTGGGTGTCTATATCCTATGAAAATTTTGGGTCCATTTTATTTCTGATATAAGGGGTGATTTGTAGTCAGCATATTATTTTAAATTGAATAGCATGTTTTGTTACACACTGAAATTATTTAGCGTGCTCCCAGACTGAATCCCAGTCTTTGCTGGAGATATTTAGTGCAAAATAATTTTCAAACATCTGTTAAATATTATCTGTCTCCTAGTGTCACGAATCCGGTCCGTGGCCTTCCGGCCGATTGCCACTAGAGGTTACCTGTACCTGGATATTTTTATCTTGTATTTTTTTATCAATATTTTCTCAACTACATACTTATTGGTATACAAAGTAGTATTTTGCCTATATTCAAAATGTTATATTTAAAACATTATTTAAAATGTATAATTAAGAAAGTTAATTTCTGATGAAAAATTTATAAGGTCATGTGGCAAAAATATATTTGTTCCTGTTTGATACTGTGACTTGACATGACTTGACTTGACTTGATCCTTACCAGGACTCAACTTGACTTGCTTGAGGTGAGCCACTGACTTGACTTGCTTGATTTTTTGTACTGTGACTTGAGACTTGAACATGTGTGACTTGCCTCCACCTCTGGTGTGTGTGTGTGTGTGAAAATTTGCATAGTTTTTCCCTTCTCAGTTCATTCACTTTACATTCCAAGGAAAGTGAAAAAGAGTGAAAGATGACAATTATGAGGTACAGTCTGAAAAAGAAAGGAGAAGAGAAAAGGGAATATGCAGAGAGAAATTGGAACATACACAGTCCTGTGGACAAGCAGATATAGCAAGCCTGTGTCCACTCAAGAATGGCTGACATGTTTTTTGTTTGCTCTATGGGACGGCTGGCCTGTCATCTGCACCAATGAAGACCAGGACCTTTTCACCCATAATCCCACTGATTGTGGCATTTGCCACCTAATCCCACAGTTGTTCCTGAATTTTCTACACACACATTTCTCCCACTTTTTTATTTCTTTATTTAATTCTAACCCAACACACTGTAGGTGCAAAAACTGATTTCAGAGGAAAATGTTATTGGTCTTACATAGTTTGGGAGACAAAATGGAGAAGTCAAGAGAAGCATAACAATAATAAAAAGAGACAATAGTTGATAATATTAGCTAATTTTAGAGCACAGTTTGATACTTTTTTTTAGAGCAGTTTAATACTAGATTTTTTTTTTTTAAAGAGAGATTGATTGAGATTGTAGAAGACTAAGAGAAGCAGGGAACTAAAGCAAAAGTCTCAATTTGACCTCCATTTAACTTAATGATCCTTTGGAGAAACAATTGAGATATGTACCTAATTTGTGAGTTATTTATTATTGTTTAGTTTTTTTCATACTAAAATCTTAGATTTGCTTTCCTTTAAAAGTCTGAGCACAGATTGAGACATAGTTCTGATCTCTTCTGAAACTCTAAAGGAGATGTGTGCAATTACTAGAGCATTATTTTTAAGAGAAAACTCTGTGGTACAGGACACCATATGCGAAAGTCTCAATTTTATATGTCTACTAAGATGAAATGGGGGGAAAAAGGAGATATTAAAGAGATATAATTTCTTTCCTACTCATTATGTGCTCATTAGGCTATTGTCTCAATGTGCTCAATAGCTATTGCTATTGCTCATTAGAACAAAAGTCTGTTCATAATTTAATACTTTAACTTTATTACATACAGGTGTATTTCAGTGTGTTGGTCAATAGCACAGTTAATTAATTGGAGCATGAAATTAATTGATGATGAGCTTATGGCCTTAGAGTATGCACCAGGATGTTAAAGCCTGCTATCTAAATGCCCTGAACTGAAGAATCTCAACAAAAAAACGCATTAAAACCAACTGTTTGGTGGCAGTTGTTTCCCAAAAATAAATGTAAATTCTCATATTAATGCTTATTCCTTGCACTGACAGTGTCCCACACCCAATTAGCTGTGGGAAAGAGAAAGGGTGTTTCATTCTGTGTGCTGGTCCATAATCCTTTCTCACAAAAAGAGAAGCGATTAACCAGGTTTAAAATACCGCAATTCAGCCTTCTCCAAAGGAAAAAAAAATTGTATTTTAAGCACATTAAGCAAATCAATTTAACATAAATTATACGCTCTGCTGACAAAAGCAGGGAGTTGAAAGTCAGCTGTGAATGGTACATCAAAGTCATGAAACTGAAATACACTTTGAATTATTAACAGACTTGATCAAAATTCGAATTAGTTTACTTCAGGTGCTCATCTTTAACCTTGCCATCATGCAAACATATGCTGCCTCCAAAGGTTTTGCATGCTTGCATAGTTCACATAAACTAAAGTCAGCTTCTATACGGTGGGGTTAAGGTTTAGGATTCAGTGTTGTTCCCACCAGAAGGGGCACCAATGCGTGCCTAAACACCTCTGTTAATATTTTAACATAATGACAATGCATTTTAAGATTTACCACATGTTAATTACATTTAAGCAGCTGAATATTAGCTTAAGAATGTTTTTAAATGTTATCAGAAAGAAAGCTTTTAGAAATCCACATATTGTGGATACAGTGTATACTGACATTATATATTTTAAAAATGAATGAGGGCAAGCGAAATAACACAAGTTTGTTGGTTACCATGATCAAAAAAAAAGTAAAGCAATAAAGTGATCTCTTCAATGTAGAAATAAAATCTAAAGATCAGCAAAATACCAACCTCTATTTCATGTATTTTTTTTTGTATAAATCATATAATTTTCCAAATTATAAAAGCATAAATTGACATCATCTTAGCTACATCCCGTAAATTTAATTTAACTCTAAAAAAACTTTTAAAAGGTAATGAGATTGTCATTAATGCTGTTCTTCGTTCACAGAATTATAATGTAGGTTCTACTAAATGTATATATGTGTAATGAAAAGACATTTATATATGATTTTTAATGTATTTGTTTTTATTAATTTACTTAAAATATTAGGTATCTATTACTAAACATTAATTTAATATATGTCTTGACTTGGGATAATTTAAGTGTCTTTATATAGCATGTCTAAGTTTTATTGAAAAAAAAATTACAGTTGTATTGTTTAAAGTGAAAAAATGCATTACTGTTAAACTGGAAACAAATCAATAATCAATCATCCATCAAACTGAAAACAAATCAATTTGCTATCAGTGTGTTTAGATTTGGATACATTAATAGGTGGGGGTCATTCTTCTGTCTCTGTGCTCGTAGAAATGTCTATACTTTGATTAACAGAATTAAGTCATTCATCTGTAATAAAATCTCTGCAATGGCATCTTAGTGATCCATTGCTCCATAAACCAACTACAAGTAAATGTTCATACTGGTGGAAAATATCCACTGATAGTGAGAAAGAGAAGGAAGGTGTAAGTTGAAAATGGGTTGTTTCAAGGACGAGCGAGCCAAACTCCCTTGTCCCAGCATTGCGGTCCATCGGTGAATGTTGAGTACTGTGCGCTAATAAGATTAGCTTTCCTCTCTCTCTCTCTCATACAACCTTTTCCATTTAAGATGCTTTAGAAGTGCCAGAGAGGGACTGGGAATGACTTTCAATGGCAATTGAGCCCACCACGTCTTACATTCCTGGGTAACAAATGCGCAACGATGTAATCTTAATGCTTACATGGCCCCTCTTTTGCGCTTGCTGCTCAGGAGATAAGAATGGAATAAAGAACACGCTACAATACCAAACCTCCAGTGAGCATCGGCTCCTTGGCTTATTAGCTGCCTTGTTTGTTTGTTTGTTCTGCCCCGCGTTGGTTTGTAAGCTGAGAGAGAGTGGGTGTGGAGATACAGAGAACAAGAGACCCAAAAGACGTTACAAATGAAGGAGAAGCTTTTTTCATGTTTTTTCTTCCCCTAGAGCAGAGAAGTTTCTGTTGTCTCACAAATGCTCCTGACAAGACTCATTTTCATGCTGTACCACAGAGCTCCTGTCTTATGGTTTGCATTTTATATTCTTTAAGACCAGGGATGAGCAGTTTTGGTCCTGGAGGGCCACTGTCCTCCATCTCTAATTAAACACACCTGCCTGTAATTGTCACATAGACTTTTCAAGTGTATTTTCATATGAAACAATGCATTCGGCAAGTGCAAGTTCAGCTCTTTTCTTGAAAGCAGGTCAAAGTAACAGGTAAAGTAACAGCCGTTGTCAAATGTGTGTGTGTGTGTGTGTGTGTGTGTGTGTGTGTGTATATATATATATATCAGGGCCGTCCTTAGCCGACGCGGGGCCCGGTTCTCGGTTTGTTCGCTGCAGGGACTGCCTAATATATATATTAGGGATGTCACAATTCTCAATATAATATCAAACCGTTCGGTACAACATCCACAGTTCAGTACGTGTTTGTGAATTGCGGTTTTTCGGTTTTGCTTTTAAATAATATCCGTGTGTTTTATTACTCTCAGAATTGGCTGTGGGTGTGTGTCCATGAGTTCATGTGCTGAGATGAGGAAACGCCTCCCCGCTTATATTTGAAAAAGCAACATACGCCGAGCATCTTCCCTTGTAATGACATGCAATGATAAGCCTTTCTAAACCTGTTGGCCAACAAATAAGAACATTATAACTTGTTTTTACTTCACAACATCAGTCGAGTGTTTGAAATAACTTCATTTTGTGATCTGATGTGGCTTCTTATCACAGAATGAGGCAGAAAATATATTCTATACTGTTATAAAGGCTATGTCGATTAGCAGTGGCTTACAGATATACTTAATCATTATGAAAATACCCGTGATGGCTTGAAGAACACAGATAAACCATATATTGTCGCAGGAGAGTGTTTGTTGTCCTTACATTTCATCATTCAAAACGTTTAACATTAGATCTTCTTTTTATGCAGTTACAGCGATAGCAATGTCTTTATTCATATTAGGGATTTCCTGGAACGGCATCAGTGTTACTTCTGTGATGCATATGTGGATTTTCTGCGTGAGGGCGTCCAGTATGAATGAAACACACAGTACATGTGTTTATATCGCTCAATAATTGCCAATCCATCCAATTTTGGGTAAAAATCTGAAAAATAATACCTCTCTCAAAAGAAATGTTAAGCAGACATATAATAATCCACACTTTTTCCAGTGTGCAGAGGTTTACACAAGTTATTTTGTTGTTAATTTGTTGCAAAAAAACACTCTGATGTGCCAAGCTATCAGAACTGAACTGAACCGAAAACCGTGATTAAAAAGTGAGGTACCTATTGAACCATGGATTAACTGTATTGGTGCATCCATAATATATATATGTGTGTGTGTGTGTGTGTGTGTGTGAAAAGTCTATAGTAGGCTGTTTGATGGCAGCTTTCATTGTGACAACTTACACCATATAGTGTGACAACTATTAACAACCTTTCAGTCGGTCACTCTCAACGTCACGTCGATGACCGACAAATTTGGGGATCTCGCCAGAGAGACCAATCCACTTCGAGTGTAACTAAACGAGCCAATGGACTTTGGCATGCGGAATTCGCATCTGGCTGCCACACCCCGCAGCGCGGGTATAAGAGGCAGCAGATGCACCGCATTCATTCATCTTTTCGCTTCGGACCCCAGTGGTGGTGTAGTCACTGTCTCACAGGGGAAGAAAGATCATCATTTGTGTAGACAGCCACACCAGGAGTGTGCGGTGGCCAGCTCCCCTGCGTGCTTCAGCACTAAAAGAGAAATCCCTAAAAGAGCAACACGAGTGATCACGTCTTTTTAAAGATGTCTTATCACCCGTGCGTTTCTGGATGTGGTTGTTACCTGGCGCCACATGTCTGGGCATTAAGCACGCTGAGGAAGCTTTCGTGGATGGTGCATGATCTCTTTGTGGGGACATGACCATCTCAGAGTTGCATAAAAGACTCTGCTACGTCAAACGTGGTGGAGTCCCTCTGCCTCTGCTGTGATCCAGCGTTCGTCCCGGCACCAGGTGATTTCAGGATCACGGTGAGGGCTTCTCCACAGGAAGTTCCTCACCCCTCAAGCGCTCTGCGCAGCCAGTGGAGCTGCCGAAGGTGCACGCTGGGCCCTCTGCAGGACAGAGTGTACCGACTGCATCCTTCGGTGCTCCCCCTGATGACCAGATGTCGATTGCTGCATCGGAGGGCTCTCTCTCTCTCTCCGGGGATGACGACTTGGCTGCATTGCCCCCTTTGGGGAGAGTGCCGTTGCCCGAGTCAGACCCAGAGATGATGGCTATGCTTTCCCGGACCGCCGAGAATGTCGGGCTTGTGTGGAATCCTCCACCGCGTCCCGGTCCTTCAAGGCTGGATGAGTGGTTTCTTCTGTGGGGGTCGCGCCCCCCTCCGGTGCCATTCCTCCCGGAAGTGCATGAGGAGCTCACAAGATCGTGGAAGGCACCTTTTACTGCCAGAAACAAATCGTGCACCTTCTTCTCCCTCACCACCCTCGATGGCGGGGCCGCTTTGGGTACACGGCCATTCCCTCGGTGGAGCAGTCTGTGGCCATGCAACTGTGTCCTATGGCCGCTACCACTCTGCGGGGTGACCCGTGTCTCCCTTCGTGGGCCTGTAAGTATTCGTCAGGTCTAACTGGCAGTGCTTACAGAGCTTGTGGGGAGGTGGCCTCTGCCCTTCATGCCATGGCGTTATTGCAGGTTCATCAGGCCAAAGCCCTGAGGGACCTGCACGAGAGTGGTAATGACCTAGCGGTTCTACATGAACTGCGTGCGTACTGCGATGGACCTCGCTCTCCGAGCAACGAAGGTAACCGCACAGTCTCTGGGTCGTGCGATGTCCACCCTGGTGGTCCAGGAGCGCCATCTCTCACTGTGTCTGGCCGATATGAAGGAGCATGTTAAGGTGCAATTCCTGAATGCTCCCGTATCACAGTCCGGCCTTTTTGGAGACACGGTCGAGAGCTTTGACCAGCAGTTCTCGGCAGCGCAGAAGCAGATTGAGGCGATCAAACACATCAAGCGCCGGAGGAAACCTGCTGCTTCCACTTTGACCGCAGTCCCACAGCCTGCTCGTCGCCGAGGACACCCCCCTGCATCCGCCACCGCTCCCACACAGCAGCAGCAGTCTTCCACGAGGCAGTGTCGTGGAGCTGGGCGTAGGCAGGACGCCCAGCCCATCCAGGCCCCCGCCAAACCTGGTGGCAAGCGCAAGTGCAAGAGGCCCTGAGACGGGCGACCCGGAGATGGAGGGGACTGCTCATCGGTAGATGGTGACCGCACCACTCCCAGGAGGGCTGTGTGGAGAATCTTTAGTTTCATTTTGTTTGTGTTCCGCCGCTGGCCCAGCAGCCAGCGGTACCCAAAACTTCGGAAAAAGAGCAGTTTCCTTAGTCTCTGCTTCCCAAGTGGAGGAGAGTAGTGGACTGTGCATCACAGGATCACTTCCCTCCTCCTCTTTCGCCAGCGGGCAGTAGTGGGTTGCCCACGAGCACTTCCTCTACCCATTCGTGGAACCACTTCATGCCTTCACACGCCAGGCTGTTACAAGCCTCAAGCCTGGGCCCTGCGTTCCCCCTCTCACGAGAAGGAATCAGGTGAGTGTTACATTTCACACCAAGACCCCGCCGTCTGCCGTCACAGGCGTGGCCATCACAAGCCCCGGGCCGGATCCCTGTGTTCCAGTCGCGGAGGTGGCCCTTGTTCACTACACCGGCCTGTCGCAGAACCTTCAGCCCGTGGTCAGATCCTTCGTTCCTTTGGGCAGGGGTGCCCCTGGAACAGGTATCCAGGCATGCGGTGGTTTTCACAGCTGATCTGGAGACGGTTCAGAGTCGCTCAGGTAGACCTGTTTGCTCCCTACTCCCTTGGTTAGGTCTACTCCCTA
Organism: Sinocyclocheilus grahami; assembly: GCF_001515645.1. NCBI lineage: Eukaryota > Metazoa > Chordata > Actinopteri > Cypriniformes > Cyprinidae > Sinocyclocheilus > Sinocyclocheilus grahami. The sequence continues at coordinate 106,000 of NW_015507018.1, forward strand.
ACCAAGGCAACGCTTGGCATGGAAGCACTGGCACACAGATGGCCCTGGGGCCTGCACAAATATGTGTTCCCCCAGTGAGCCTACTGGCACAGACGCTGTGCGAGATCAGGGAGGACGAGGAGCAGGTCTTGTTAGAGGCTCCATATTGGCCCAGCAGAACCTGGTTCCTGGAACTCATGCTCCTTGCAACAGCCCCCCCCCCCACGGCCGATTCCTCTGAGGAAGGATCTGCTTTCTCAGAGATGGGGCACCCTCTGGCACCCACGTCCGGACCTGTGGAAACTCCATGTGTGGTCCCTGGACAGGATGCGGAGGTTCTAGGTACCTACCCCAGGAGGTAGCTCTCACTATCACTTCAGCACAAGCACCATCCATGAGACAGGTCTATGCTTTGAAGTGGAACCTGTTTATCAATTGGTGTTCCTCTTAACGTGAGGTCCCATGGAAATGTTGGATCAGAGCCATGCTTTCCTTCTTACAGCAAGGGTTGGTGAGTAAGCTGTCCCCTTCAACTCTTAAGGTTTACGTTGCTGCTATTTCCACACACCACGACCCTATAGAGGGGAGGCCGGTGGGGAAGCACGATCTGGTTGTCAGGTTCTTTAGGGGGGCCAGAAGGTTAAATCCTCCTAGGACCCCCTCCTTACCCTCTTGGGATTTGGCATTGGTACTAAGAGCCCAAACTGCTCCCTTCGAGCCTTTGGAGTCAGTAGAGTTGAAGTTGCTCTCCATTAAAACCCTACTCCTAACTGCATTGGCCTCGATCAAGAGGGTGGGGGACCTGCAGGTATATTCGGTCAATGAATCGTGCCTTGAGTTTGGGCCGGCTGACTCCAGTGCAACACTGAGACCCCAGCCCGGCTATGTGCCCAAGATTCCTATCACTACTGTGACAGTACGTGGATAGAACTCAGAGCTTTAGGATCTCAGAGTAGCTCTTTGTCTGTTACGGAGGACAGCAGAAGGGGAAGGCTGTCACCAAGCAGAGGATGGCCCACTGGATAGTGGATGCCATCACCTTGGCCTATGAAGCACAAGGTGTGCCCTGCCTGCTCAGGCTGCGTGCTCACTCCACTAGGGGTATCGCATCGTCCTGGGCGCTGGCTCGTGGTGCCTCACTAACAGGTATTTGTAGGGCTGCGGGCTGGGCGACTCCTAACACGTTCGCTAGGTTCTATAGCCTACGTGTGGAACCGGTTTCCTCCTGTGTTCTCACCTCAAACAGGTAGTGGCACTGAGAGGCCCGGTTCAGAGTCAGCTTGCGCCGTCCTTAATGTCTAATTCTCCAGAGAGTTCCCTAACCGGGCTAACCCTGTCGAGTCCTCCAGCACTCCGGCGGCCGGCCTTTCATCCAATGAATTCCTGAAATCTGGTGTGAGGCTAATGCCCATATGAGTGACCCTGTTGGGATCCCATATGTGTATTTCCACAGTGCAGTTACTAGGGCCGTGTTCCCCCTAGCAGACTACATTCTGCCGTCTCTAAATGATGCAGCCCTGAGCCATCTCAGAGACTTCCATGTGCAATAGAGCCCTACGAGACTACTCCACATGAGTAAATGTCACTCAACCCCCTCTGAGAGGAGGTGACTCCACTTGGAAGAGGCACGCTTTCCCAGTGTTATCCAAGTCCTACTGTTTGGGTTGCTCGAGGAACAGCGTTAGTCGACCTTCTCTGTGTAGAGGCCGGTCCTATCGTCTGCCTTATAGGAAGGGTCAGGAGGCCTACACAGGGCACTGGAGGGGGCAGCACCTGTGGCGCGTTGGTAGGGATTAGAGCTGCACGATAAATCGCATGTGATATTTAACGCGCATCTTGTCAGAAAGCCGGGATTGGTCTCTTTGGCGAGATCCCCAAATTCATTGGTCACCGACGTGACGTCTCCATTCCCTCCTTCAGGGAACGAGGTTTACACAAGTAACCGAGACAGTTCTGTAATCAGCGGTAAATCTCCATCACCTGCGGGCTTTCACATTGAGCAGGGGATTCCCAAATTTGTTGGTCACCGACGTGACGTAGAGAGTGATCGACTGAAAGGGAACGTCTCGGTTACTTGTGTAACCCTCATTCCCTGGAGGAGGGAACGGAGACGTCACGTCCCGTCGCCACGGTTGCTATATCACCGGCTCGGCTCCTCAGCGAAAACATGAATGAATGCGGTGCACCTACTGCCTCTTATACCCGCGCTGTGGGGTGTAGCAGTCAGATGCGAATTCCGCATGCCAACGTCCATTGGCTCGTTTAGTTACACTTGAAGTGGATTGGTCTCTTTGGCGAGATCCCCAAATTCGTTGGTCACCGACGTGACGTCTCCGTTCCCTCCTTCAGGGAACGAGGGTTACACAAGTAACCGAGACGTTTTTCCTCTGCAATAAAGTTGGCAATTTTCAATAGATTTTTGTACACAAGATTTTAAGGTAATATTAGGCATGTAATATTCAATAGAGTAAAAAGACTACTAGCACCGGTCACCTCTTCAGTATACACTTTGGTGTGTCAAAACTCAAGAGTGCCATACCCAAATCTGACGACACTTGAGAGTATGGGGGAGGAGAGATCCCCTCTCATTCTACATCCAGTGTTTGTGAGCACACACTGTTGGGTGTTGGGTGGTGTGTGAATGTGAAGTTCAGGAATCTGAGGAGTAAAAAGAGGGTTTCCTTTGCTGATGCAAAGCATCCAGCCTGTGTATCTTTCTCTTTTTCTCTCCACCTCATGCACACACAATGCTTGCACTGACTGAGATCAAACATAGTTGTGGTGAGGTTGCTAAGATTTTAGGGGGGGTCTCGCGCTTGCCTCCCCGGGGATTCAGAGCACAGCTCAGTACCCGTCACATCTCAGTAACTCACAGTAACTCACAACAGGTATTGTTCACCTCTGAACACCAGCTCACTTACAACTACAGAGATCCACATACATCTAATCACTCTGATGGCTATATATCAACAGATGATCATAGACAAAATTACATTTCAGAGGTTGGTCTTTCATAGCTCTAGAAACTTAATGGGGTTTTCACACTGCAAAAAAAAAATAATAATAAAAATTATAATAAATTAAATAATTTATTTATATTTTATTGTTAAATTATTTAAAATATATACATTTTTGTTATTAATAAGTTTATACATTTTTAATAAATGTTTTCTTGTTTAAACAAATTATTTAGAAAATGTATTCATCAGTGTTTGTTATTAATAACTATTCTTTTAATTTTTTTTTTTTTTTTTTTTACAAATTATACAACAATTTATTTATAACAATTATTATTGTTATTTATTCTATGATTGTTCAATATAATTCATTATTATTTTTGAATCTAGAAACAATGTCCTTTTCAGAAATTGCTATTAAATTTCAAGTAACACTGAATTAAACATGAAATTTTGAGGTAGAACATTTAAAATAGTATTTTCTTGTGAAACACAATCTAATAATATTTGTTTCATTCACAAAATATATATATATTTGTTTTTTACAGTATATCCATTTCTTTCCTATGGGACAGCTCTATGTTTCAGTTACTCCTCAAACCAAATTTCACCAGATACATGATTAATATGTTCATGCACAATACCAGCCTATCCAGCCTATCCAATCAGACAGTCAGAGAGGCCTTATTAGCCCTATTGGTGTAGAATCAAGGAGCAAATTATCTATCCCACAGCTTCATGATTCATCAAGCCAGAGCCCAGTCCCTTAGCAGCTCCGCACTGCCAACAGCTCCCCTGGAGAAGTCATAATGTTTACTTAAAGACAGGCTGCTGTCCCCACAGGCATGCTCTATTAGCTCTTATTAATTCCTACACAGAGCCCAGCAGCCTCGCCATTTACAGCTTATTACAACCCAGAAATTAGACTAGATTAAGTCATCCTGCAGCACAGCGCTCTATTACTGAAAAAAGGATGGGGGAGGGGGGTCCCCTTCATTCACAAATGTAGAAAATAAAAGTGAGATGGAAGGAGGGAAAGATGGATTGTAGGAGAGCAGAAAGAGAAGTCAAGTGAAGGGAATGCTTTTGTTTTAACATAAAGACAGAGCATAAGAAAGCAAAAGTAGGATGACAAACCTCTGAAAACCAGGCCAGATAAAGATATCGAAATTCTGGGATGATGGGATAAGAGGTTTGGGTGGGTGGGGTTGAAGAAATTAGCTTAAACTGAGACTTTTAGGACTAACTTTTTACACTGAAATTAAATAAATGTTATACAAATGACATAATCATATATTACAGCAGTTGACTAATGTACTTACATATTTACATACTTGTGTATATCTGCTTACATATTTTATTTATATAGTTTATTTGTTGTTTTTTTGTTGACTTTCATCAAGTGAGTTTACACTCTAAAAAATGCTGGGTTAAATATAACCCAGCACTGGGTTAAAAAGGGACAAACCCAGCGGTTGGGTTCAAAACAACCCAATAGCTGGGTTTGTCCCTTTTTAACCCAGCGCTGGGTTATATTTAACCCAGCATTTTTTAGAGTTTAGTTTAAATGGCTTTGTATCTGGTACTACATAAAAAAAAAGCATACTGCATTATGTAAAATGATTAAACAACCAAAGAAAAAAGTGAAGAAAACACATCCAAATCCAAAATGTATTGTACAAAATTAGAGCTGGAGGATACAGCTAAAATGATGGAGAATGGAGAAATGGATAATTTACATATAATATATTATGCATTAATAAACAGCCATTGTTGCCAACACTGCAGATTCAAAATGTAACCAAAAAGAAAAATTATATTTAATCTTTTTCCATTTATATACAACAATTTAACAATAAATATATTTACATCTATATATGTACCTTTTTCTTAGCCTCATGACGCTTTGCTCAAATTATGGGAGTAACTTCCATTTAAGGTTCGCTCTGTGAATGCAATAATGAGCATTTTCAAAAACTGGGTACAATGAGGTGACATTATGTTACTCACCCTTCAACCATCGAACATTAAAAGGAAATTTAAAAGTGTAAAAGCATTAACAAATTACTTTCACCATACCACAAATAACTCCTAAAGATCCTTCTTTTATCCACAGCAATATTATGGATGTGTGAAATATCAATATAGTAATATGTCTATGTTTCATAACAATTACATTTTACAGCATCTGTTTGTGTGAAAACAAACCCGGAAAGAGGCATGAGGATTTGGGGAGAATAATGAAAGATTCTTAGTGCATTCCAGGGAATTATTCATGGTTTATATCGTAAATTAAATCGGGAAAGCAGACCACAAATGCACAGTATATGTTGTCTTTTTTCTTTTAGTTACAGCAGAATACAAAGGAAGCATGAAAATAATCAAGAGGAAAATAATGCAGCGGGCTGAAAATAACTATTCTATAGATGTTGTTATATCACATCCCATTAAAATACCAAACATAACGTTATTCTCCTGACTTCTGAAAATAGAAAATGAATGAAAATTCATCTCCAACGCAGCCTCCATTCTTCACGAAAGATCGATAAAAAGGCGCACGGGAAACAAAAACCTTGAAAATTTTATATACGACCCCACCAAATCCTAATATTATCACAGGACCTCACACGGGACTAATATTATCACAGGACCTCGGTGTTCTGTGAAATATAGTAGGTCATCTGGGGAGGAATTTTTATTTTACAAATTACAGACATGGCCGATTTGCATGGAATTTCTGTAATATGCGATTATGCATGATTAATTCAATATAAATATGTGATTTAGTTAATTTTATTCTTACATATACTTTAATGAAATATTTTAATATAAGGAAACATTAAGCTATACAGGGGCATCTGTGGAAATTTTTGAGAGATGACAAATTAATAACTGAACCTTTTTTAATTGATTCATCTGCTTGATTAACATAAATGAATCAAATTCTAAAGGCTTATGTTATTGCTCAACCCTACACACAATACAGATATAAGAATAAAAATATAAGCATACATATTATTGTAATATTTATTCTTAAGAACAAGTGAAAAATATTTTCAATCAAGTTAATATTCTTCATATTCTCAACATCCTAAATGTCCACATCCTTGAACCAAAAAAGTACAGGAAAGTTTGTTTTGTTAGTACTCCCATCTGCAGGCGACTCATATCTACCATAAAAAACAGGACTTTACAGGATTGCATATGTGCATGCATGTAAAAGCTGTTTCACTTGCGCAATCTGCAAGAGGAGGAAAGCCTGTGTGCCTACATCTACTGAAGTGTGTGTGAGTGAGGAGTGAGTGAGTGAGTGTGTATTCCTCTGTAAATCAGAGGCAAATAAAGTTGTAGAATATGGCAGAAGGAGGGAAAATAAGATGTGGGACAAACATACTGGGGAGGCAGGCAGAGGGGGAATTCTGGGAACTTCTAACAGATCTCCGCACACACTCAGAAACATCTACTATCTGCAGGTACACAGAAATACAGTACATGAGAAGCAGCAAGGAGGCAGGAACTGTCTTATTTCAGCTGTGTTCTCCATATCAACACCTTATCATCATCATCATCGTCATCTTTACTATTGTTCTCACACATATTCAAAAGAATCAGAAACATACTGTATATACATATATTCCAGTTGTAAAGTTACTAAGCCATAGCCTTCACATGTAACCAATAAAGCCTGATGTCATAGTAGGATCTTCTTATTCTCCACAAATAACTTTAATTCTTTACTTTTAAGTACAAATAAAAAGTGAACACCAACATCCGAACATTTACTTTTGGACATGTCTGAGTTATCATGCACGTTGCAACCATCCATAAATCACAGATTACTAAATTAATCATAGACAGGTGTGCAAAACATCTATGCAATGATAAAAACCCATTCATCCTGACTATCTCTTACATGCATACTAAACAATGTTTCCATACACACTTGGACACAATCAAGTTAGAGAAACACAGACACCCACTCACACTCATTAACACATTAACCTAATCTTACACAAGTAATTTCACTGATCTGCCTTGTTTGTGTGTGTGTGTGTGTGTATGTAAAATCAGGGATAGGTCTCAGGAAGTTAATGAGTTTACATGGCTTGTTGAGTGGGCAAGAGGCACTTTGCATTGATCTCCTTTCACTGCACAAGAAGACAAATCACTCCTGCTTGACTTTCATCTCGACCTCTCACTCTCTAATCATATAAACACACTCCCAATAACTTCGACATTAACATATGCCACTTCCAGGGATGCCTAGCGTTTACCAGCAGGCAAATTGTATCTGCCATTTAGGCCTTTGCTCCCTCCCCAGATGGATCTGCAGTCTAAAGGAAAATAAATAAATAAATAAATAAATAAATACACTAACTGTTTTATTGTCATAATGCATTTTTATTTTTAATAATACAATAATTCTTTTTTTTTTAAATTAAATTTTCTAAAATGTATTTTTATTTTATTTTATATTTGTTTATTTGTATTTTATTATTTTAAAACAAATTGGTTTTAAACAGCTGCAGTTCTGAATCAAATGAAAAATGCTGTAAAGTAATGCACTTTTTCATAAATTATTCTACAGCACAATCTTGATGCTGACACACAGCACAACTTGTACTGAACCCAAAATGTAAAAGGGGTGTAACTTGCAGAAGTATAATTGCAGTTACGCAACACATTTTAAAACAGGCGCACCAATAGCCATTAAAAATGTTTATTTAGGGTGTGTGAACCACATCAAGCCTTCACTGGTCATTTTGATTTACAAGCATTTATTAGCAAAAGCTTGCATGATTAACAAGGGGCTGCAAACAAGAATCTGCAAGACATTATATAGTCTGTGAAGTGTCTATCCTCTCTGAAAGCTGAGATGCTCCAAGCAGCAGAGGGAGATTTCCACATACTGTACAGGGATGAGTTTGGAGAGATTTCAGCTGGGTTCAGTTGAGTCATTCAGTCTAATAGGAGGAGACAAGTGCTTAAGACTGTTGCACAAAAAGCCATACAACATAAATAATTCTAAAAGCTAAGTAGCCCCCTTTGTATGTGGAAGAACCCTGGAATACAGTGCCGGCACACAAGCCGACACATGATGCAGGGCACACACACACACACACACATTTTCTGGCATCTGAGGGTTTTTTAAGTCTTTGTGAGAGGACATATTTACATATATTAAAAGTATGTCAGTAGGCCTGTGCCAGGTATCCCGTTGCCCGTGTAAAACTAAAATTACTGTCATACCTAACTGCCAGCGCACAGTACCACCGCTTCCTATACGTAGAGTACGCAGTTTGCGTAAGGGGCAACCATCAGAGTTGCCAAGTCCGAGTATTAAACGCGACTTTGGGCTTCTTTTTTGTAAGGTTGCGTGAAAAAATCAAGTTGAAAAACATGGTTGCTTGTTAGGAAAACCTGACAAGCAACTTCGTTTCTTTTCATTTATGTTCACTGTATTCTCCAATGCATTGATTGACACTCTGTCTGCTCACAGTTAATAGCCAATCAGTGCTAAAATATAAGTGCTCTAGCGTAATTTGTCAAATATTTCTTCAATGAGGGTGACGCTGTAAATCCAAGCGATGATAGTAGACGTAGAGGAGTGGGATTACTTTTCCTTTTTAGCCAAATTTTTTATTTTGACAATGTTTTTGTAATGTATTAATTATCACGGGCTGTTAAAAAATAAAAAAACAAGTAGGCCTATCCTAATCCTAAGAGTAGATTTGGTTCGAATAGCCAATATTTTAGTAGGCTATAAATATGTGGCTATGTTACAGCTCACCTTTGAAGCTCTTATGTTATTCTCCTTTTCCATCTGTCCAATCCTATTCTGCTCACATGTGATTGGAGATGAGTTTTGTTCCTGCTTTGTTGCAGTTTGCTGATTTTTGTAAAATAACTTATGTTTTTGCTTTTCAGATAAAATGTTAGTTTCAGTTTAATATGTTGCGGGCTCATTTATTGGTAATAAATAATATTGATGATAATAAATTATCAAAAAATATTGGGCTTGTTTTTGAAGCTGCGGTTGCTTATTTGTCTCGCGAGAGTTGGCAACAGTGGGCACCATCCCAGTTGCTCAAAAAAAAAGAAAACGTGACTTGCCAAGCGCCATTCCCGCGTCCGCGCTTGCGCCTCATGTTTGCGGCTGAATGCAAATTATCATAATTGATGGACAACTATGCCCGTGAAAAGACATCAGCAATCTGGCGCCAAGAGAAAAAAAAGTGAAAATGAAGCCCGCGCATCACTTTCAGCAGGCCCGTAGTCAGCTATGAGGTCACCGAGGTCCGGAGCTCTGTACATTTTTCATGTTCAAAAATAAAAATTGTCCTCTGAATTACTAATTTGCTGTTAAACTCCTCATATGAATGTCTGAGGATAATGTATAATTAATTTAAGACAGTTTGCAAGAATGTTTAGCATCCGTGGTATAAAAAGTTCGCTGCGAGACGCTGACGGAATGAACGAGTCTTCTTGAGAGAGTTGTGAGTAAGAGCGCGCGCTCAGCCTCCGTGTTGCCAGATCCAGCTATTATAACCATTTTGGAATTGTATTTTCCACTTAATTTGACACATTAGAAAGATAATAAAGTGGGAAGTTGCGGTTTAGGGTCAGCGATATCTTTATTTGATCTTATTTGCAAAAGATTTGAAATAATTTCGGATTATTTTATTATTTATTTTTCGGTTTTTGTTTGTTTTAATAGCAATATCTGGCAACACTGCATCGCCAGCACTTAAACTGACAATATCAAAAAGGCCCATGGATACAACATTCGGTAAGTGAAACGCAAAAAAAAAAACACTTGATATTATCTGTCAGAAACGTTATCAACGCTGTCAAAACAGTAGCATTTTACACTAGTGCACAGATCTGTAGAACAAGTACGTTACAGAATGAAATGAAATATGCAAACATGAAGAAGTCTATGCTATTTCATTCAATATAGTAGTTAATTTTTTCACAAATCATGCTATAAACATTCATAAGAGCACTAGACAAAGTTATCAGCTATATAGCAATGGTTATTAATAAAAAATATAACAGTAATATGCATTGTTGCATGAATAATAAACAACTGATAAAATTATCCACTCCTAATTATGGAGCCATGCTTTCACGTACATTCATAATCCTGTGAAACTTTTTTGGCAGTTGACGTTAATAAGGTTAATTAAAGTCGGCATGAAGCGGAAGTAGCGATTGTCTTTTTTTCTCTACTGTGAGGTCTATCGGAGTGAAACGGCATCTGTAATGAGAGGGCGGGACTTGATTTCCTCCTTCGGGAATTGATTGGAAGTTGGGGCGTTGCTAACAAAATAGAGGCATATCTGAATGCCAGTTTGCAGTTAGTTGTGAGGGGATTTCTCTCCACTAGATTCACTGCACCCTAGCATTAAAGGGGTCATATGAAGTTGCTAAAAAGAACATTATTTGGTGTAATGAAATGTGTTGCAGTTTAAGGTTCAAAAAACACATTATTTTCCACATACTGTACATTATTGTTTCTCCTCTGTGCCCCACCTTTCTGAAACGTGTCGATTTTTACAAAGCTCATCGGTCTGAAAAGCGAAGTTTGCTCTGATTGGCCAGCTATCCAGTGTGTTGTGATTGGCCGAATACCTCAAGCGCGTGACGGAAATGTTAGGCGCTTACCATATTGTGATGCCTTGTCCAGGCCGGAGCAATGAGACAAAAACATTAAAACCCCATTATAAACGAGGTATTGGTTGCATCCAGTGAGGACATAATCACGGATTATAATGACTTATACTCTTTTTAGGCGTTGCATTGCATCGCGCCGCGTAAACATAAAACCATGTCTGCATTTGTGATCGGAGAAATGACAAACAACAAGCGCTACTCTATACTGCTCAAAACTTGCATTTGAATCGTCAGTGGCAAATTCTTTAAATATAAAAAAACGTACTTACAGTCTGTGACTCAGAACAGCCGGCACTGAAGTCTACTCTACCAGGATCAGGAAACAGTCCTCCATAAAATACGCTGGACACATCTGAATATTTGGGTTGAACTGTTCTGGAACAGTGTTGTAAATACAACTTAACCACTGATTTCTAGTCGTGTCCTCTTTTGGAAGGCCAAACAAAGTAGTTTCGCTTTCACAATGAAATGCAGCGTCACACACTGCGGGCTAGAGTGAGTGGAGGCCGGAGGCCTAGAGTGAGCGAAGGCCGGCTTGAGTGAGCAGCGGCGGGCGGGCTTGGGGCAACCACATGTGACGACCCCGGGCTGGACTCTGCTTCATCCACGGTGAAAGCCAATCCGGCGATCCATAGCGTGAAGTTGATGTATTTCCTCAGCGACCAGCACAGATCAGCTCCAGGCATGACGAAGCGAATATCATCCTCTTTTGGAAGGCCAAACAAAGTAGTTTCGCTTTCACAACGAAACACACAGTGCCTTCACGACATGGCGGCGGCAGCAACAACAATACTACAGCGAGAATAAAAGTTACGCCTTCTTTCTTTGCGTGAACATTTGGGCGGCATTATGCAAATCTGTATCTTATACATCGTGACGTAGATTCTTTTATAAAGAATATCTCTTTGGATTTGAGACTTTAGTCTTTGCAACTTTACAGATCTTCTTTATGCACCAAGAGCTTGTAACACTCCAAAGAGAAAGGAAAATAAAAGTTACGCCTTCTTTCTTTGCATGAACATTGGCGTTATGCAAATCTTCCCACATAGTGATGTAGACATGTGGAGGCGTGTTAGAACGAGCCATTTTAGGTTGACTCTTAACTTTTATAAAGAATATCTCTTTGGATTTGAGACTTTAGTCTTTGCAACTTTACAGATCTTCTTTATGCACCAAGAGCTTGTAACACTCCAAAGAGAAAGAAAAAATTTAAATCGCATCATATGACCCCTTTAAGAAATTTTCATAAAATTCATTAAAAAAATTGTTTGCGATGTCCTAAGAGTAATGTTGTGGTAATATCCTAATATCCTTTCAATTTTTAAGGGTAGTGTACTCCCCCAGGGTTTGCGTCAGCACTGGTCAGTGCATTGATTTCTATAAATTGAAGCATCACCTTCAGTTTTTCCCCCTGTTGTTTATCCCAGCGTTTACCCCACACGTCACTAGCTCCGCCCTTGCGCCATTGGTCGTGACAGGAAGAGAAGATGAGTCGTTTTGAGGGGGAGGAGAGGTTAATGTTTTTGATTAAAGATTACTAGGGCACATGAATTAAAAAAAATTTATGAAGTGCACGGATAAATTATTTATAATAAACACTACAGTATTCCATTAAAAAATAAGAATTTTATATTTTGATTTCATGGTGACTTTAATGTCTTGATATTGCTGTTTCAAATATCCCTTCATAATCTGTAGTCTGAGCCTGTCAAGGGCTAATGGCAATGGCAGATACGTTACTAGTTAGTTTCAAGGAAAATAATTTTCAAATAATGTTCTTTTTTTGTTTGCCAAATAACCCTGTGTATGTGTCCCCCCACAGCAACCCCCAGAAAAAAGTTCAGGCTCAGGATTTTTTTTTGCTTTAACCCCTAGGAGGATGAGGACTGTTTCCTGGGAGAGTATAGCCTAAAATGCCGGTGCCTGTTTCTATAAAATAGGGCAATTCCAACTTTGCAAGGACAGTCTGGCGCTTTCAGCCTCAAAGTACAACTCAAAGTACATTTTTATATTTAAAGAATTTGCCACTGATGATTCAAACACGAATTTTGAGCAGTGTAGAGTAGCGCTTGTTGTTTGTCGTTTCTCCGATCACAAATGTAGACATGGTTTTATGTTTACGCAGCGCGATACGCAACGCAATGCGTAAAAAGACAGTATAAGTCATTATAATCATTAATTATGTCCCTACTGGATGCAACAATTGCCTCGTTTATAATGGGTTTTATTGGTTTTGTCTCGTCGCGCAGAGGCGCTCGACACACACACGGCATCACAGTATGGTAAGGGGCGTAACATTTCCGTCACACGCTTGAGGTATTCGGCCAACCACAACGCACTGGATAGCTGGCCAATCAGAGCACACCTCGCTTTTCAGACCGATGAGTTTTGTAAAAATCGACGCGTTTCAGAAAGGCGGGGCATAGAGGAGAAACAATAATGTACAGTATGTGGAAAATGTGTTTTTTGAACCTTAAACCGCATAAACATATTGCATTACACCAAATACACAAAATAATGTTCTTTTTAGCAATGTCATATGACCCCTTTAAGATTATATTTTTTGTGGTTATAAAAACACACCTAAGCCAACAATAGCCTTTCAAATGACTTAAAATGCATTATATAAAAACAATGAGGCAATAATGGTTGGTTAATTAATAATTATATGTATATACAAAATAAACAATTTATGTACATTACATGTTATTACAAATGCCTGTAAAGGGAGCCAAAGGCCATGCAATTGCTGCTGCTACACTTACAGGACAATCAAATACTTGTAGGTTATTGACCAAACATTTAGCCTAATTCAAATATCCACTTAATCTTTTTGGCCACCTTTTTTTGCTATATATAGATGACACAGCCTCTATAATTTCTTCAACAAAAAAACATGTGGACATCACAACCCTTACAAAAATGAACCATGCTTTTATCGTAGCAAAACTGCTTAATTTCCTTTTGCATGATTTCTGAATGCTTCAGACTATAAAATCAATCAGACAACTGTATTATTAAAATCATAGCCATAGTTAGCTGTCTAGATTTGTAATTTGTAAATAATACAATTTATTTATTTATTTACTTTTATATTTTATTAAAGTTCAATTTTGACCCCAATAGTAGGTGGTTTTTTTTTTTAATATTTGAGGGAGGGGGGCACAACAATACAGCCGTGCTTAGGGCACCCATTTGACCAGCAGCGGCCCTGCCAGCACACATACTGAAATATAGTCCAATCTGAAACAATCACGTGAAAATCGGCAGTGTTCTGCTTGCATGCACTTTATATGCATGAAATAACTCACACAAGTGGGCAGACGTACATACACAGACACACGCTTGAAATGCAGGGAGGTAGAAACCTGTCTTGTAAATCTCTTTGTGAAAGCAGCTTTGGGAGGTAGACGCAAGCTTACACACTGAGCTCTGAGAGGGGGGAAAAAACACTCCAGCTCATCTCTTTCTCTCTTTAACTCTCTCTCCATGTTTCTCTACCCCCTCTTTCCAAACTTTCTCTCTTTTGACACTTTCCTTCCCCTCTTCTCATGTTTCGTCTTTACTGTCTTCTTTGCATTATTTTTCTCCTCACCACTTTTTTCTCTGAAAACAAAACCTAACATCTCCCAGCATCCACATCACAAGTCTCCCATGAAGAAAATTATATGCTGAACATACACTATCCCATACTCAAAAACAATTTTTTTATTCAAATAGGTTACATTAAAATATGTAAATACATTAAAATATTTCTTAAATAAATGAATAATTTTCATAGATTTTTTAAAATATTTATTTTAAATATATTTATTATTAAATTGATATTGTTTATTTAAATACATATATCTATAATAAAAAGTAATATAATGAATGTTTTTTATATTAATTAATATAATTGTTACACTTATGATTAAATTGAAGAATTTAAATATATATTCAGTATATATAGTTTTACATTAAGTTTACCATGTCACAATGCAGTACATGTCAACTTCCTAAAATTATTACATGCCAGCTACCCACATACAAAAGACCAGCATCCAAACATGCACTTTTGTGACATTTTAGAATTATCATGCAGAACATGGCACACCAAATGTGCTAACATCCCCTACCACACATCTCTCCCACTCACTTTATGTTTCCCTATCTTTCTGTTCCTCATATGGTAGACATCAGCCCGGTCAAGTTCACGTCTAAAGCACTCTATTGTCACAGTAACTAACTCACCATATGCAAACCCAATTCCCCATTCAAAAATCCGGTCAGTCCGGGTGCCTGGGGCCCCAAGTCTCTTTTTCCCTGAGCAGTGAGTAATGTCCTGCCTCTTCTCAGACAATGACTTCGGCAAGTAGCCGCCAAACTGCTTGGTAGCATGGGGGGGGCACTCTCAAGCACCTTTGACAAATGGAACCTTTCGCTCTAAACCGCGGCTGCTGGAAGAGCCTTTACGATGGTACATGGCAAGCTCGCTGTCCACCGAGAGCAGCTAGCAATCTAAAGAGGACTGTGTGTATGTGTGTACCTGTGGTTGTAAGTGTGACTAAATAATAAATTCCATAGAAAAGTCTAACCTTGTCCTCCTACAAGAAAAGAATTCCCAAGCATGCTGAGCCCTCTTGATAAAAACAGCTTTCTCGAGTGACATGGCAAGAGCTTTTCTGCTGCTCATGCTTGCCTCTATTAGGGGAGAGCAGTATGAGCAAACTCTTATCATGGTATTACGTATTATACACACATACAAACATGCACTCAGTGCTTTTTATTTATTTGACAATCCAGTGAATTAAAATATAAATAAATAAATAACTAGATGGTGATAAATAGACACATTTCAGCCAATTACAAAAACTACTTCATTATTTTCAGTTGAAGGACGCAAACAGAATATTATTCATAATAATATTCAAAACAAAACTACTATTAAAAAACTAATCAACTCTAAATTCTGACTGACTGAGCCACAATCAAGGTCATTGTAGAAAAGTCAATATACATGCAACTGCATATCACTTGCATTATATTAACACAACAAATATCCAATGTTGCTTGGCAACCGTAAACAACTAAACTCAAAAAAGACAAACAACTGAACTTGTTTGGGAACATGTCATGCACTGTATTGTCATATTACATTGTTTTTTTTTTGTTTTTTTTACTCTCATGTGTAAATAAAGTAGCCACAGTATAAACGGAATAACAAAATTTAATCTGACACTTCTGCAGTCCCACAGTACATTCTCATATCGCCCAATCCTATATTCTGTTCCACCTCCTCTCTTGCACCTCAGAGATGTTTTTGTGTCATATTGGAATCTGCGGTGACACACTATCGTTATGAACAACAGAGGACTCCAAAGACTCCCTCTCTCCCTCCCTTCTCCTCCCCTTCACTCCAAAATCTCCTTGAGGGAACTAGTCTGTAAAACTTTTACCTCCACCCCCTCCCTTTATCTTTGCTTGGAAGGAGCTGGTCTTTGTTCAGCGGGAGAGGGACCCCTCCAATAGCCCCTGCCTTCCCTTCAAAGCTCCCTGTGGAGTATTGTTAAAACAAAGCCCCCCCTTACACACCTCTCCCCTCTCTCTCCTTCTCACTTCATCTATACCCGGGCCCTTAAAACCAGCACACTTTGCATGAGAAAAAGCGATTAGTCTTTAGATGCTGTGATGACAATGGGGTAGTCTTTCAGGCATGCCTGAAATTTGCTCATATAGTTGAGTCTCCTCTTTTGTTTTTGTAAATAGGGACTCCCCAAGGCCCGGGGAGGCAAGGGCTTTGACATTTACTTTTAAAGTACTCAGAGGGGACAGAGAAGAGTGCAAAACACATGGGGAAGAACAGGCAAACGAGAGGAGTTATACTTGGGGATTTAGAGAGAACACATGCCTCAGTACTTTTTACATACGGATCTGTTATTCAACTATTCCCCTGGCTTTGTTTCCCTGACCTTAGGGTTAAAGGTTAAGTCACTAAAATGTGGATGATTAAAATATTTCAAATAAATAAATAAATAATGGTTTATATTTTATTGCTTTGCCTTTAACCTTTTATTTATTTTTTTATTATTATGTGTTATTTAATTGTATTATTTTATCAAATGTTATACTTCAGTTATATAGTTTAAATGGTTTAAATTAACTTGTAATTGTATTACATTTTATCTTTATTAATCTATTTTTTATTTGTTTGTATGTTTGTTTATGAAATGCTTAAAATCTTAACTGTATCCGTTAGAATAATCTAAAATATTGACAGAATGAAAGTTCAGTTTTATAGAATGTTAGAGAACTTAAATTCTTCATCTCTAAAAGATGCCTGACACTCTAGTGAATAGCAGCGCAGATAACAAGAAACATCAATCACATGGAAGGAGCAGGTTATCTGTCCCCTCTATGTGCGTGCCCCCTCTATTTGCAGCGTTTTCACATTTGTTCAAAATACCTCACATCAAAACCAACATACCTGTGCAATTATAACAACACACAACCACTCCATCACAAGTCCTTAACACACCCTGCCATCAAATGGGGAAATACTTAGTTCTCATTGCCACATTTCTCACAGGTTTACAGACAGTTTTCACACCCAGGACAGTGAATAATTTCTTGAAAACTTCTCTTTTTCTGGTGAATTAACTTATTTTTCCACCTCTAATGCTTCTTTTTAAAAAAGGTAAATGGCCAGGTTAATTGGCAGGTCAATTTTGAGTTTCCAGCAGCTAGCCCCACCAGTGAAAACAAACTGTCACTCTCATACTTTTGTACAAACCTGCTCATTTCCTGTGACTGTATGTAGGCTGTATGTGAATGAACTGGTTTACTCACAAGTTATCGCTGTGGAGTACAACCAATGGAAGGGGCAAACACAAGTCAAAATTAACAGCAAAAAATTGAGAAGGAACAACACAGCATGACTCTTTTTTTTTTTTTTTTTTTTTAAAGGGCAACTGTTTGAACTTGAGGAGAAATTATTTCATATTAATACAAACCAGCTGGGATACAAAAATCTACTCTGAAAAGTAAAGTTACTTCTGAGAAAAGTCCTGTTGTGACATTTTGTATATTAAACAATAAAATCCATACATTTTCTTCATCCAAGTGTGGCATAAGTGCCCAAACATGTCCATATATTGTTTGGGGCCACTATATATTTAAATATATAAATAGAAAGAAAAAAGAATTGTGAAGATAAAATGTAAAATGAGATAAAGCAAAAAGAAAGAGAGAAAGGGCAACAGAAAGAAGAGAAGGAAGGGGTCGTCCTGACATAGAGGCAGATCTGAGGAATGCCCTGAAGGGATGACTGGGCCTAGGGATTATGGGTGAAAGAAAAGGAGAGAGAGAGCTTGAGAGCAAGCCCCCCTACAAAGCTAGAGACCCCCTCCACTGAGATCCAAACACAGACGAACACTCAACTTCTCATCTGATGCGGCCCACAGCTCAAGAGCACTGCTTCTTTTTCTCAATTACTCACTTTCACTTGTTTCCCTTTCCTCTTTCTCACTCTTTGTGCCCTTTTCATTTGATGTCGAACATATCAAAGTTGAGGATTATCTAAGTAAGAGGTTTCAGTTGGAAGTCCTGGCTTGTTGACAGAAGTGAGTGGAAGCAATGCGCCACAGCACCACACAACAAAGGTATCCGGGCAATTTTCGATCAGGGGCTGCTTGTTAGGGTCAAAAATGCTAAACATGGCCAAATACACTGGATATAAAAAAAAATTAAAAGCACACACACATCTGGGATCCTTCCAGGATCACAACCAGCTATCAGCCTCGCAGAGACACAAATTTCTCATCCATGTGTTCCTTATTGGTTTGGACAATAAGCACAGTGCTATTCAAACCAACATTAGCATCTCAATGCCGCCTGTTAGTCATCTTATTCCCACATGCACTTAAAGACAGGTAGAACTTCTTTAGGATGCTAAAGCACCCTGGTGAAGGGTACGGGCATTCCTTTCCAATGGCAGGCCTAATCTGAGGGTTTTATTGACTGTGGATGGGTGGAAGGAGAGGGTGGGATGACTGAGGATAATCGCATGTCATCTCTGCTTGTTAATATTAGCTGGTGACATAGCGTGCTCAGTATGGCAGTATGGCTAGCAAAAGTGACCTGCAAAAATAGCATTTTGTTCTGCAATGCAGTCATGCATATATGAAATATGATAAATCCCTGTTTGATGAGTGACTCTGAACTGAAAGTAATTATATTAAACTCCTGTTTTTTGTTTTGTTTTGGTTTGGTTCACCCTGGTGAAGGGTACGGGCATTCCTTTCCAATGGCAGGCCTAATCTGAGGGTTTTATGCACATACGGTGGGTGGAAGGAGAGGGTGGGATGACTGAGGATAATCGCATGTCATCTCTGCTTGTTAATATTAGCTGGTGACATAGCGTGCTCAGTATGGCAGTATGGCTAGCAAAAGTGACCTGCAAAAATAGCATTTTGTTCTGCAATGCAGTCATGCATATATGAAATATGATAAATCCCTGTTTGATGAGTGACTCTGAACTGAAAGTAATTATATTAAACTCCTGTTTTTTGTTTTGTTTTGGTTTGGTTTTGTTTGATTTTTTTTTGTTTTGTTTTGTTTTCTGGTCCACACATGAGTGACTGTGGATATTTCATGATGCAGCAAGTATTTTTTTTTTTACAAAACTACACCTGTTTAAACAAAACATTGCAAATGAGCGTTTCATTCAGGCACATTTATGGAATCATTGTTTGATGATGTTATAAAAATAATACAAATTTGATAAAGTCTGAGCTACATGCTGAGCAAATGTAATCATAATCATTTAAATTCAGGTTACTTGCAAAGCTCAATTTAGAGAATCTAGTATAACACTTACTTTTTAAACAATTTAATTTCCTTTTTAAAGCAAAACCAACAATGTACAAATTTGTTCCCAAAAGGCAAGATAGAAACAAGAGATAAACAAAAACTCAAAAACTCATGCTGTGATTTTTTTTTTCTAATCACACTGAGGTCTGTCTTATCAGAGAACACTTTATCATCACAGAGCTCAAAATTAAGAGCTCAAATGAACTGTTTATTTCATAACAACATTAAGGCATTAAAATGCATACATCTCTGTTATGACCTTTAAATTTGAGAGATTAAAATACATATATTCCTTTTAACCTCTGTTGACACGTAGCATGCAAATTCATAGGTCACCGGATAAAAACCCACATATTACAAAGAATATAGGCCTAATATAATAAATTATTAATTGCATTTAATTGTATGAGAAAATTTGACACACAAACACATTTAGCATTTAATGTGCGCTGAATTAAGCCCTGGTTTCGTAGCTATAATACAGATTTCAGTAGGCTATAGACAAATTACTGGAAAACGATTCTCGTAAAATGCATGCAAAAAGCAAATGCAATAAAGATAAAAAAGAGAGGGAGAGAAAATAAAAGGAAAGCAAACCTCAAACATACAATATTATAGGCAAAACGAGCAGGCCACGTTTACTTTTATTGGTCTTATAATAAATTACAATTAAAATGTGTAACATCACAAGCTGCTCTACAAACCAATATGCCTGTTAATATAGGCCTTCGTTCATTACTGTTGATCAGTACAAACTTGCAAAAAAAAAACTTAATTTAAAAACATCTTATTGAAATGTGAATTTTTAATTTAAATATGAGATTACAGGTCGTCAGTTAATCGCGCGCAGGTGTCAGGAGTGGTTTGGCGGGACACGATTGTTCTTAAGTCGACAAGCTACAATATATATATATATATATATCTGTGAACATTTGCGAATATGAGAAGAGATGGGGGAAATGCAAAGTTATGTAGTACAATTAGATCCATGCACAAATTCAAAGAAAACCAATATAGCTCAAAACAACCAGTTATCCAATGTTCCCAGCTGCAGATTTATAGTTACCAAAAAGGGGGGTAAATGTAGAAAAAAAACAAGCCAAGCAAAACCCTCTGACCAAGATCATCCATTACACATAACATCTAACATTTATATATGTCAACTGCGAAAGCTACATTCATGTGTGTTCATTGTACATAAAGAGATTTGGTGCATTCGGAATTCATTGGAACTGACATATTATGAATAATGTTTTCTGTTCCAAAGTGCTTTTTATTTAACTAAATACCAGTTCACATATTTAAAAGCAGATGGCTGAAATCAGTCTAAAAGTTCCGGACATGGATAACACATGATACACCTTTCTATTTTGTTAACTCGCAATCATCCATTCTGCTGAAGTGGATGGAGAGACTGATATAGACATGTAGGCAGTCAGTCAGTACTCTTTGTAAATCTCTCTTAGAGAGATGGATGAGAAAGAGAGGGTCCACAGAGGAGAGGAGAAACGAGAGGAGGGGTAAGTCAGAGCAGGGATTGGGGGTGGTTAGCTGCTCCCGAAAGTATTCCATCAAAGAGGAGCCGGATCCCGGGGATTGAGATTTTGCCTGGGGGCAAGTAACCGTTGGTCTCCCAAGAACATATTCCAAAGTCGGCCTCGAAGAGCCAAAGCACACATCAAAAACAGCAGTGGTGCCAAAGCGGTTCTTGAGGAGAAAGAAAGGGGTACAGGTCCCTCCTTGGCCCGCTTTGAGCCCCTGATCTCACCCAATTAAACAAGAATTCATGACTACTGACTCACATTGACACTGTGCACACCCTGAGACCTATGTACATACAATAATAGTCTTTTTACCATGCAGTGTATGGGAAAAACACATGGTGATTCTCTTTTGAAGATTGCGCACACTTTTATGTATGAATCTGGTGAACAAAGCAGCTTCTCGAACAATCAAGGTTTAATGACATAATTGTCCATGATAAAGTGAAATAAAATCTAACCTTTCAAAACACATGTACCAAGTTAAATATATACCAAATATATACCAAGTTCCTATAAACCTTTTGTATTCATGATGGCTTGGGGGAAAAAAATCCCAAAAGACTTCATAACAGTCTGCAGAAGTCTTCTCTATAATATAATTTACGGTATTTTATTTTTTGGAATGTTTCTGCATGCGCAACATGAATGGACAAAAGTTTTTCAAAACTAAAAAAAAAAAAAAAAAAGTAAATGATTATACCAAACTATTTCGTCAAACCGACACTCTCAAAACAACTTGTAATAAGAAGTCTGACTGGCTGCATTTAAGAACAAAGCGGCTAAGCATATGTAATGTACAAATATTACAGAAACCTCAATTCATAATTATTTCCTGTGCTTATGAATATTTATTACACATCACATCACTTGACAGGTTTTCAGCTTTCACCAGTCCTGTCATTCATGAATTGGTAGTCAGCGATTTAACTCATACTGTTGCTTGTTTGTATTGTTTTTTTTTTGTAAAAGACTCATTGAGATTTCTCATCTTGAAGTGTTCGATCTTGAGCCCAGTAAACACTCCACAAAGGAGAGACTATTGAGAACTAATCCACTGCTGTATGCTCAAAGGCTAAAGAGGAGAATGCTTTGCTCTTGTACCTAAAACAGCCAGCACAAGTGGAGAAGATGCATTCTTTTGGTGCAGTTGGTGGAGATGTCCTTTACTTCACTTCTCACAATATTCCTAAATACTGCGTACACCACCAGGTGGAGCTATTGTGACTCAAAAGTGCTGTAATTAAATTGTGCTGAAACCCATGCACATTCGCCATCTATCGAAGAACAATCTGAATTGCACCATCCTCCCTAAAGAAAAAAATATATTTGAATTACGAAGTGAGATTTTAAAAAATAATTCTAGATAAAGTTTAAGGAGAGAAATCAAAGTATTCTCCAGTTTCACTATAACCTACAGATATCACACACATTATATAAGCAGAGGAGGCCTGACACTGCTTGTGCTCTTCTCAGTGCAGGCATATAACCATGAGCAGCATGGTTAAACAGAACCACATGAAGGACTTCTGTGGTTCCATCAGAGCCAGGGAACTTGCGAAGTGTGCGTCATTTGAATTTTCATCTCAGCTTACTGAAAACAAAGCAGTTGCAGGCCATTGAAAAACATGTGCAATTTGCAAAAAAATGTTTCATAAGAGCTCCGATTTTATTTCATAATTGTAGATCTTGTAAGTCAATTATGTTTGTTCTTCAAAGAATGTTACCTAATACTTGGCAAAGGATCATTCGTTTTTAGCAGGCATACAGTAGGTCTTTTGTGCTATACCATAGACTAATTGCATGAAACTCTGTTTGAACAGTAGAAGTATGCCTATTATATCTCCAAATCTATTAATTAATATATCCACCTTTAAAACGAAGTGACATCTTCCTTTAACAAGTGACATCACCTCAATCAGTATACTGATAAATGTTAAGAAATAGCCAAATAGGAACCACAAATTGTTTTAGCTAAACGTTGTAGGTAATGCAACCTTTTTAAAACTGAACATAGTAATCTAATGCAAGCATTACTAATCTTAAGAAGGGTTAAAAGTGAGATATAGTGAAATACTTGAGGGTGAACTTGACCTTCTGTGGACTTCTGTTTCCTGGATAAAACGTCTTCTCAAAAGTCATTGTTGGCAGGGTTTCAAAAGAAAAATAGCCCTTCAAAAATGGATGGCAAACTCCAATTCAAATCCAGTTCCATTTTGTTATGCAGTTTAAATTAATTCTACACTGATAAAATAAAGCCCCAAACTTTTTATCAACATTTTCATTTTCAAATACCTCATTAGCATAGCCAATTTACTCATTGAAACTATTAGTTACAAACTATCTCTAAAAAAACCTTACTAACGTGTTCTATACTAGCACATTAATTTTAAGCAACGAGAAACTGCTCCAACAGTTTCAGTGTGCGAGCAAACTGTTTGAATAGTTCGAACTGAATCGCAAACCAATTCAGACACTAACTACTTGAACAATTAATGGAAAGGGCAGAGTCAAAAGAATGATTAATTCACAAATTAGGTATTGCTTGTTCTGATTCTAAACAAGAGACAGAAAATATGACACATGGTTGATGAAACATTAGTAAAGTTTTGCTCTTGTCCCAGTGAAAAATAGCACCCAAGGTGGCTGCTTATGCCCCCACTCCAAACTCCTACTGCAGGCTATATTGTTATAGTTCAGTGAAATAACTCTTCTCAACCAATTACGGTGATATGCTAGTAGACTAAGCTGTTGGCTTGCTAACTCAACAGGAAAAGAAAGGAAAATATTTAATGTTTGCGATATGCAATTGAAAAAAATTATTAATTCACATATTTTCATTATTAAGAATGAATACTTGGGCCACTGGAAAGGCTTTATTGGGGAAGGGAAATATGATTTTGTTCCTGAATGACAAAGTTCTCCAAGGCCCTGTTTACACCTGGATCACTTTTATCCACTTTCGACCCCTTTTCTTGATTTCTTTGAGTGGACGGTCTATGGTTCTTTGATGACACTTACTTTGTAAAGAATTTAAGTATTTTACAAAAACTTTCTAACTTTCTGAGTTGAGTGTGTGATGGATCGCTTCAGAAGGGATGTGCTCCAAGGAAGAGAGTTCTAGAAAGGTTCCCATATTTCAGTCATTTACTACATATTTTCTGTACAGTGAGTGTTAGCACAGAAGCATAGGTATAGCATTAGTATGCATACAGAATGTTGTTGACATGATTGACAGTTTCCTGTCGTGAGAAGAATGTAAAGCAGAGAGAGAGAAAGAAAGTGAGAAAGACAATGGAGTGTGTGAGAGAGAGAGCAGACAGATAGATGTTAGTACTGAAGCTGTGGTC
>NW_015507018.1:130876-131703 GCF_001515645.1 Sinocyclocheilus grahami
TGTGTGTGTGTGTGTGTACTGTGTACATGCATTGTAAGTCTTGAAACACCATCATTATTATATCTTGTTGTGAAGACAAAAACAACCGATCTGCAATTCTGAAACGATTTATAAATATTTGTGTCACTAGTGTTGTCAGCTTTTTCCTACAACTCTGCACTACAGGCAGCTGATATGTCATTGCAGTTGCCTCTGCATGCATGGTCTAATTCTGTATCTAACACACCATAAATCTGCTGTGTCACTGTTACCATACCATTACTACCATAACGGAAGGTGCATGCCAATCAGACCTTTTTTCACTATTCAACATTTTTCTCAATCCACACCAGCCATAACATTCATAGTGATAACATGGCAGTGCAGAGAAGCCACATTCACAAACTTTTCTCTTACCACAGAAAATACGTTACACACTGCTAAAAACACCATGTGGCTTCTGCTGGGGTTTAAACATAAACAAAACCTAGGGGTAATCAATGATAATTTGTTTATGAGTAATATCATTATTAACAAGATATAATTTCAGAATCTGTATGGAAAATATCAAGTTTGTTTTCAAAATGCTTAAGTAGCATTGAAAAAAATGTTGTTGACCTCAGAAAAGTTAGCAGACCACTTTTATAAGACCTCTATGGTGCTTTTTTGTAATTTTGTAGCTTGACAGATATGGTCACCATTCTCTTTGATATTTTGAAAAGAGTGGCCAGGATATTCATAAATATTCAAGAATGTCATACGGTTTGGAACGATATGAGGGAAAGTAAATTACGACAGAATTCTTTCCAGACATCAAACACATTTGTTTTATTATTTTTACTTTCCTG
>NW_015507018.1:133360-134215 GCF_001515645.1 Sinocyclocheilus grahami
TATATTTATCTTTTTCATTTTTTTGTTCTTTATTTTAAAAAACAACAACAACAACAATAAAACAAACACTAGCTTTCTATTTTTTCTATTCTATCTACTTGTTTTTCTTTGTTTGTGTGTGTGTGTGTGTGTTTGTGTATAATATATATGTCTATATATACCTTGCTACATGTACTGCGTTAGGCTAACCGAGACTTGTCATTTGAACTTATATATTGTTGCTCTTTTGTTAGGTTAGACTGCTTTTATTGTCCTTATTTGTAAGTCGCTTTGGATAAAATCGTCTGCTAAATGACTAAATGTAAATGTAAATGTACAAAATCTATGTCTCCACAATCTACCATCATGTACAGCCAGAGGGCCATACAGGAATAATACTATCATAAAGCACATTCCAAAGGCCTTGCCCAAAAATGTTTGCAGTTATAAGGACCTATAACTCCTATAAAAATGACACTCTGTAAATGAAGAAGTATTTTAAAAGGTTGTCAATATTGTAGGCTGTTCTATAAAGAAAAAGCAGGGGTGGTGTCAGTGTCAGACATAACAGAGGGCCTCTTGGGAACTTGTTGCAATTTGCTGTTGTTGACCAGTCCCAGGCCACAGGACATGCGCTGAAGCAGGCTGAAGAGATCCTTCTGAAAGCGAACGCCGATAAATACGTACAGGATGGGATTCAGACAACAGTGTGTGTAGGCAAGACACTTCACAATTTGCCCAGCCATGTCTAAGCTTTGCATGACTTCACAGTTTGTTATTGTAGTGTTGTTGGCTTGGCCTGCTTCTATAATCAGATATCCGTTGAATGGTAGCTGTGAGAGAACAAAAGCGGCCATAACTGCAAAGATGACCCTT
>NW_015507019.1:0-11276 GCF_001515645.1 Sinocyclocheilus grahami
GGAACTTCGGAGCTTGTATCGTGAATCATTTGATTCAGATCGGAAATTCGGAGCTTGTATTGTGGATCATTTGATTCAGATTGGGATATCGGAGCGGGTTCGCAAATATTTTGATTCAGGGTCTTTTGATTCAGTTCGGGATTCAATGGTTCGCCCCTCAGCGGTGAAACAGTGAACAAGCGTCTGATTTCAGATCAGTTATATACATTTTATGACATTTTAATAACATTTGTATAGTTCAAAAAGAAAAAAAAAAGAAAACAAGTCCTGAAAATAGATAAAAGAGCAAATATTTTACAGATACTTAATATTTAATGGTATTAGATTATTTGTTAAAAGCTGTGTTTTGACCAGCAGAGTGGTTCGAGCGCTTCTGAACAGTGAATCATCTTGTGAAGCAACTTGGTTCAGTTGATTCAAAGCTTCAAAATGATGGTTTCTTCCGGTACTAGTGTTTATGAGGTGAAGTTTAATCGCAAAAATCCTGTTATAATCGCATTGTGAGTGTGTCAATGTTTGAACAGACAAATGTGTTTTTCATCAAAATAAAATATGACTGATATGACCATTTTGTCTGTATGTGAAGGTAATTTAGAGATACAACTAGAGGTAAATATAAAGTTAATGTGGTTTGAGGAAAGTTAAGCCGTTGAATAAAGCGGGTCAATCCAAACTCTAACGGGGGAGGTCCGTTGATGAAAGTCAATAAATAAACAAACAAAAAAGAATGATATTTATTGTCTCTCATATATTAGTTTGTTAAAGCATGAATGGTTTATGAATGTCTTCTTCATAGCTTCCAGTGCATGTTTACAGTAAGGTTTAGCGTCTCTGTGGCAGTGGTCTCGTCCATTACAGTTCAGCTGAATGTATAAAAGCCTGAGCTCCACAGCAGAGCCTCAAACACACTGCGCAGCAGCAAAGCCTGAGCTCCAGCAGAGCCTCGAACACACTGCGCAGCAGCAAAGCCTGAGCTCCAGCAGAGCCTCGAACACACTGCGCAGCAGCAAAGCCTGAGCTCCAGCAGAGCCTCGAACACACTGCGCAGCAGCAAAGCCTGAGCTCCAGCAGAGCCTCAAACACACTGCGCAGCAGCACTGGAGATGGAGCAGACCGAGCTCGTGAAGCCAGAGACTCTGGAGGATTTGATCCAAACTCTCCACAAGCTCTTTGAAAGCGACAGCGTCAATGTGGAGGAGGTGCAGAGCATCATGGAGTCCTATGACAGTAAACCTCACGAGTGGATGAAATATGCAGAATTTGACCAGTACAGGTAATTTTATTGTTATTATTATTATTATCAATCTCAGAATAGTTATGTGTAGACAGTTATTTTGCCATAGTTAATGCATGTAAGTCTTATAACCACAAGGGTTGTTTTGTTTATTTTTACTTATTTATTTTTTAACCTAACTGAGAAATGCAAATGAAATTAACATAAGAAAAATTTTAATTTTATGTTGCAGACGTTTCAGTCTAACACAAACGTGAGGTGAACTGTGTTTTAATGAGTCGACTTTTACCTCTTCTTTATATCAGAGAACAGAGCGTTACTGTTTCTCGCTCCATTTCAGCCAAAAGTGCAGTTTTGTCTTGTTGTCACTGGATGCGATGCTGGAGCTCTTCCTCCGCTGGTGTTTGCCCGTGGGCGTGGCCTCGGCTGAGGGGGCGGGGTCGAGGCGGGCCAATCAGAGCGCGGCTCCTGGCGCACACCCGCTGCTCTCAGTGCTGCATCACATTCCCAGAGCAAGCTTCCAGGATGCAGGACTTTCTCTCAGTTCACTGAAACGAACATGAATATTAATGACCAGCGTGACGTCAGCAGGACGTGTTGCATTTACCAACAACAACAACAGCAGACAGTAGCTGGCATAATGAATGATCATCAGCACACATGAAGGGTGAATGTTGACTGATTAAAGTCCTTTTACTGTGTCTTTACAGATACACCAGGAATCTTGTGAATGAGGGAAACGGAAAGTTCAACCTGATGATCTTGTGCTGGGGTGAAGGACACGGCAGGTACCTGCTGATGTTAAATCACTTGTGTTGTGTTCTCTCGGTGTTTACCTTTCGACCCGCAGGAGCCTGGGATCATGTGTGGATCAATAATTGAACACACGTCAATGAATTGGAGATATTAACAGACAGATAATGGCCTGATAGTAGAGTCCAATGTCTGGTGATTAGTGAAGTCATAAAGCCTTTAATAAATGCACAGTGGAGCAGATTCAATCACAGATCAAATAAAAGCATAAAGCATAAGCAATTATTCACTGCGGAATATGAACAAAAAAGGAAGAAAATAGCACGTCAGGATGCCTGATCTGTTGTTAATATTTGTTAATTTCCACCTAATTCAACTTAAAATCTACATTTGCTGCTTTACATGTTAATCATTTCATCTAAGTTTCAAAACAATGTAAGTTTAATACAGCTTTGTTTTTTTTCCTGTGCATTAAAATGTGTCCCGTTTAATTTTTTTCTGAGCAAAAAAACGAATGAATGAAGAATTTTATTTTGAGCATGTAGAAATAATGCAGTAAAATATATTGTATAATTTTTTTTTAGTCATTTAAAATATGGTAAAATTTCGTATGATCCCATATATTTTATATATTTCAATAAGCACAGGTCAGAATAAGTATGTTGTTTCATTTTTCCATAAATATATCTGTCATGCTGAATGATGAGGATGAACATTAGCCTATTTCAGCCTTATTTTGACATTTTATTTTCACAGACGTTATTTGAAACACTTGACTTGAAATGAATATGATTTCAGTGTATATAAAATCTCTTTTGTAAAATTAATTTGACGTGGACACTTGTTTTGTCTTTGACTCATAATAACCTAAACTAATGAAGCTGAACTTGTTTAAATGATTGTGATGAGTTACAGTGACGGGAAAAGCATATGCAGCACAAAACCAGGGTCCATTTTTCGAAATTGAGATGTATGCATCAGCTGAAAGCTGAATAAATAAGCTTCCATTGATGTATGGTTTGTTAGGATCGGACAATATTAGAAAATCTGGAATCTGAGGGTGCAAAAAAATCTAAATATTGAGAAAATCATCTTTAAAGTTGTTCAAATGAAGTTCTTAGCAATGCATATTACTAATCAAACATTAAGTTTTGATATATTTACGGTAGGAGATTTACAAAATATCTTCATGGAACATGATCTTTACTTAATATCCTAATGATTTTTGGCATAAAAGAGAAATGTATAATTGTGACCCATACAATGTATTGTTGGCTATTGCTACAAATATACCCCAGCGACTCAACACTGCTTTTGTGCTGCAGGGACACATACGTTGCCGTGACCGTGCTATAGAAAGTAAGAACTGTTTGTTATTGTGAGTGTGTTTGTGAGTTGGCCTGTGTTGGGCTTGATTGCAGCAGCATCCACGATCACACAGACTCGCACTGCTTCCTGAAGCTGCTCCAGGGTCAGCTGAAGGAGACGCTCTTCGACTGGCCCGACCGCACGCTGCAGGGGGGCATGCTGCAGAGATCACAGCAGGTGCTGCTGGAGAACCAGTGCGCTTACATCAACGGTGAGAGGAGCAGCTTGACTCGGGGCTGAGGTGCAGTGTATATCAGGCTGTGGTGAGCAGAGCAGAGTTCAAGGGATTCGCTCGGTGTGTTTCAGACTCCCTCGGGCTTCATCGGGTGGAGAACGTGAGCCACACGGAGACCGCCGTCTCTCTGCACCTCTACAGCCCGCCCTTCCAGACGTGCCGGACGTTTGACCAGCGCACCGGACACCACAACAGCGTCAAGATGACCTTCTGGAGCAAGTTCGGCGAGAGGACGCCGTATGTAAGTCTGCATGAGTCTCTCGTTTGCATCTGTGTGTTTGTTATGCAGATTATGGGATATTGCATAGAGAAATGCTGGATGGAAACACCAAGATGCGCATAAAATCTTAAAATGCACAACTTGTGCGCTCAATTGAGGTGGATCGTTGTTTTAGCTGATAAGAAAATGTGCATACATTATGATGGGTACGATGTTGCACAGCATCTCAAACTGTGTTTTAATCATTCTGAAACACCTGAGCAAAGCTCCAGCATCAAAATGGTTTTGTATAATTAAAGTCATTTATGATGTAGCAAAAAAAAAAAGAGCATTTGCATTTTTATTATTGATGCTTTGCACCAGTTTGGTGGGAAGTGATGGTTTTGTTATCCTGAAACATGGAATAAAAACAGATGTTGATTTACAAATGTTTTACATCATATTCAAATCTTCCACATACATTAAACTCGTAACTTTAGAGAGAAACACTCGGCACTTGAGTGCATTAAACCATTAAAAAATGTGTTACTTGACGTGAAAATAAATGTTAACTAAAAGAAAAATAAAATATAAGACACTTAAACGTATTTTATATTAACTAAATAATATGAACCTAACTTCTAACCTAGTTAAGACATTTCTCGTTTTCCTTTAGTTAAGTTAATGTACTAAAACTGAATATAAACTATACAGACATTTAAAAACAACACCCCAATGACTAATACTTAGTCAGAGAGCAGAAAATATGAAACGAACATCTAATTTAGAATATTGACAGAAACTATAATACACTCTAAAAATGCTGGGTTGCTTCAACACAACTTTGGGTCAGATATGAACAAACCCAGCTGTTGGGTTACACTTTTAAATTACATTTTTAACCCAAAAGTTGGGTTAGTTCATATCTGACCCAAAGTTGTGTTGAAGCAACCCAGCATTTTTAGAGTGTATTATCTGGATGATAATGAACAGTGATAAGATGAATCCGGTGAATGAATCCTTCTTGAGTTATTTAGAGTTAATGTGTGTTGATCAGCAGATGAGCTGTAAAGGCTGTAATCAGTGTGTCAGAATCCGCTCTCGCTGGCTGCTGCAGATGTGTGCCGCTTATAATGTCTTCCACATGCGCTCCAGGTCTGCCAAACACACTGCTCTTATCTCTCGTTCACAGCTTGCGTAAGCTCACCTTGACCAAACAGAAGAGTTTCAACATCAGCCCTGTGCTTTGATAAGATAAGATAGGAGCGCACCAATGAGGCCCGCTTTTAAGCGTGTCTTTATCTATTAATTGGGAGCTTGTGCTTTCATTTGATCACTTTTGTGTCGCTTTCTTACAGGAATCCACCGTTTCACAGGAGAACAACTGAGAAGCACGACAACGCTCGATGGAGACTTCCGCATTAAATTGATGTTTAAGACTTGATCCAGCTCTTTTTAAGATTCACACCGGACAGTGGGAAGTAATTCAAGCTGCTTAATCGTGGCCTAGTTTAGCGCTGGCAAACGAGGCTGAAGGTCTGAATAGATGAATTAGTTGAGCCGCGTGTCAATCTGCTCTTTGTTGTTGAGAAGAGCCTGTTCTCCCAGCATTCCTGTGTAATCACGCTTTTGTACTGAGAGCTGGGGCCTGAAGTGTGTAATTTATGTTCAGTCGAATGAAAGCGCTGTCCTCCGTCAACAACATCACGCTTCAGCAGAACTCCATCGATGTGTTTGATAATCGCCAGCCTCCGCTCTGCACACGCTCGCGCTTTTATTCGATTTCCAGATATTGCCGTCAGTAATCGATGTTGTTGAAGAAATATGATCTCTGCATTTGTAAACTGGAGCTTTTATTTAAAATGGACCTGAATCTTACCTGGAAATTCATTTTTGTCTTAACGTTGACGTAAATAAAACATTTCCCAAATGTTGTTGTTTTTGTGTGTGTATATGAGGGGGTGGGTGTTTGTGTGTCTGTGTCTGTGTGTGAGAGGGGGTGGGTGTGTGTGTGTGAGGGGGGTGGGTGTTTGTGTGTCTGTGTGTGAGAGGGGGTGGGTGTGGGTTTGTGTGTCTGTGTGAGGGGGAGTGTGTGTTTCTGTGTGTGAGGGGGTGGGTGTGTGTTTGTGTGTCTGTGTGAGGGGGGTGAGTTTGTGTGTCTGTGTGAGGGTGAGTGTGTCTGTGTGTGTGAGAGGATGAGGGGGTGTGTGAGTGTATATGAGGGGGGGTGTGTGTGTGTGAGTGTATATGAGAGGGTGTGTGTGTGTGGGTGTCTGTCTGTGTGTGTGTAAGTGTGTTGGTATCTGTGTGTGAGGGGGTGGGTGTGGGTGTCTGTGTGTGTGAGGGTGTGCGTGTGTGTGTGTGAGTGTGTTGGTATCTGTGTGTGTGTGTGCGTCTGTGTCTGAGTGTGTGTGTGTGTGAGCATGAGAGTGTGAGTGTGAGTGTCTGTGTGTGTAAGAGGGTGTGTGTGTGTGTGAGTGTGTTGGTATCTGTGTGTGTGTGCGTCTGTGTCTGAGTGTGTGTGTGTGTGTGTGAGCATGAGAGTGTGAGTGTGTGAGAGGGTGTGTGTGTGTGTGCGTCTGCATGAGTTCTGCTTAATTCTTGAATGTAAACTTTCATCCAAAGACACTTACAGCATTCAGGTTATCAGTTCTTGCTTTCCCAGGAATCGAAGTGTTTTGTGTTATGGATCAGAAGAATCTTCTAGAGGACTCGTTTTTCTCCTTGTTTCGTCTTCACACACTACAATTAACTAAAACTAAAACCATTGAAAATATTGTTACTTGAAATAAAAAAAAACATAAACTGAAATAAAATATATATTTAAAAAAAAACATGAAACCAGCTAGTTTTCAAGGCAATATTTCTTCAATAAAACTAAACCAATAATAAATAAAAATGTATAAAAACGAAACAGACACACTGTATTAAAAAGAAAAAAGAAAGCAAATGTATTGGTAATTTTTCTGCCTGGACATTATACATTAATTTTTACGGACCTTTCCGTTAACCATAAAACACAAAGAATGAAGTGCAAAATTTAAAATACACATAAAACGCCTGTAAAAAATCAAAACGGAAAATTCCTACACTTTAATGCAGTACATTGTGATCTAATTTAAAAAAAAAAATTTTTTACAGTGCATATTTCAAAACAACAAAAACTAATAAAAATGAAAAAAATACACAAAATAAAGAATTAAATTAACATGAAAGCAGAAAATATAAAACTAAATCAAAATATTACAGTTTTTCTCGATTGCTAAAACACTATAACCAGGTTTTTAAACTAAAATTTCAAAGCCATAACACCATTTTTCAAAAAGCACACCCATTTTGCTGAACTATAAACACTACTCCCCTGCTTTAACACATGAGTCAGATTTGGTGAACTGTTACTGCAAAACTCCCTACATTTCTCAGTGCTTACACCATGCACACGTCTCAAATCAGCTCATTCTTCCACACGCTAGCAAACAGACAGACTTTATCACAACGACCTAAAAACTCGAACAAGCAGCATTATACAATGTTTGCTTTCGTAAAATTACTTCCAAAACAAGAAAGACACTTTCTACTGTTTATAATTCAGTGCAGTAAATGTTCATAGTCCGTGTTTACTTTACAGCACAACATTATTCCTACCTTTTCTCCTTCTGCACAGATGATGATGAAACTGAAGGACTGTGTAGGGGTTATCACATTGGTTTTAAAATTCAGAATATGTTCCAATGTGGTATTATTGTATAAATGTAGCACATTTCTGTATTACTCATTTTTGTGTAGTGGTTTTGAGCTTAAGTTTGATCTTGTAGGTTCATTGAGTTTTGGTGTTTTTTGTGTCTGAGTGAGAAAAGAGTTTGTGTGATATTAAAGATGTTTTTATTGAATGCATTTTATGATAAATGATCGAGTTCATCCACACTGATGCTCTTGAGCTTCGCTTTGTGCAGAGTTTTGAAAACGTGAGAAATGTGTGTAAAACACTGTAATACTGTAACTCAAACAGCTGAAGTGCACATCTGCACTAAATAACGATGCACATGTTTTTACATTACTTTAAATCATCAAAATAATTTAACCAATTTCAATTTCTATGAGATTCAACTCAGTTTTTAAAAGTCTAATTTGAGTTAAAAGTCTCTGTCAGCGTCTGAACCGAAGGTTAAAGTATGGTGGAGATGTTTTACAGTGTGTTATCATTGTTTATGATATCCTTCCCTTCCTATAGCGTCTGCAAGGTTCGATTCAGTGGGATTCTTTTCTCGTAACACACATGCTCCTGTTGGGCCGCTGCTTTAATAATGTGCCAACAAAATCAATACAGCAGGAACCTTGAGCCCATGAGAACAGGAATTCAGTCACGTATCACCGTGCATTACTGCCAGCCTCGAGCCTCGGTGAGAGTTGTCATAACTCGAGGGGATTCTGGGATACACACCGGTCACTGACCTCAGCTGTAAAGTTCAGGAGAAACACTTTCATAACCTCAGTCACCCATGAATGTTTTCAACTCCTCCAGCACTATCATATCTGTGAAAACAGCCATAAAACATTACGACTGCGTTTATCTGCATTTATCGTTCGTTGTCTCTTCCTCAGGAGCATCACAGAAGCAGAAACTGTAACATGGGTAGAAGATGTATTAATAACTTCACATAGGAATAACTCATCAGGATCAGAAGATAACAGAAGATGTTTATTGATCCGCTCTCAGTGTCTTTATCTGTTCATATCTGCAGGAAGAATGAACATTCACACTGTTTGTGTGTTAAAGCATCCGCCGCTCTATGTATGTGTGTGTGTGTGTGTGAGAGAGTGTGTGTGTGTGTGTGTGTGTGTGTGTGCATGTGTGTGTGTGTGTGTGTGTGTGTGTGTGAGAGTGTGTGTGTGTGTGTGTGTGTGTGTGTGCATGTGTGTGTGTGTGTGTGTGTGTGTGTGTGAGAGTGTGTGTGTGTGTGTGTGTGTGTGTGTGCATGTGTGTGTGTGTGTGTGTGTGTGTGTGTGAGAGTGTGTGTGTGTGTGTGTGTGTGTGTGTGCATGTGTGTGTGTGTGTGTGTGTGTGTGTGTGAGAGTGTGTGTGTGTGTGTGTGTGTGTGTGTGCATGTGTGTGTGTGTGTGTGTGTGTGTGTGTGAGAGTGTGTGTGTGTGTGTGTGTGTGTGTGTGTGTGAATATCTCTCTGTGTGTGTGTGTGTGTGTGTGTGTGTGTGTCTCAGCGTAATGATCAGTGTTGGGGGTAAGCATTACAAGTTATGTAATCAGATTACTTTTTTCAAATAACTAGTAAAGTAACACATAACGTTTTAATTAACAAGAAAATATCTGAGTTGTGTGTAAACACTGTCTGTGTGATATGGTACAGTAGTTGTGTGTCTGTGTGTCTCATAATGTGAGTAACAGACGATTTCAGTCGTCTTTATTATAGAGTCACAGCTCCAAAAACCACAAAACCAAAATGTGATCTTTTAGGACACTGAGCAGACGAGAGATCAGGAATAATTACGCTGAACAGCAGAAGTCAGTAAAGCTTCATGTCATCAGCAGATCAGACTCTTCAGACCAGACGCCTGTGGCCTGTGGGATGGGACAAGTGCGTGAATCCCTGATGGCTACAGATGAGAATGAGGGGTTTTATTGTTTATTTATGGAAAGGATAATGGTTTTTATGATAGTGTAAATGTGTCTCGTTAACCCAGAAACTGTGTAACTGTCCAGCGGAGTCTGCATTGGTCTGGAGTCTATAAGGCCCCGATCACACAGAACGCGTTTTTTGCAGTGAGAGGCGGCTTTTATAAAATAGTTTTGTATCGGCAGTGAGTGTTTTGTGTGCCCCGGGCGCCTCGTGCTTTTGTAGGAGCGCTCTGAGCACCTGAAGTGAACCGACGCGCAAAGATTGGCAAGTATTTCACGACACCGATCTCCTTTAGGGCTGTTTCAGTGGTAACCAGAGGACATGCTTACAAACCAAGCACAACCTCCCGCTCTCTATATATATCACTTATATATAATCAATTTATTATTATATATAAGTTATTCTTACAAATGTATGCATTGTTATTCTAAGCGAGGACATTACTTTTTTGTAAGTCACTATAATATCGGTTTTCCAAAATGTTAAAGCACACACAGTCACATGGCTAATAATTAAAAACAATAAATAAATGGCTATGGAAACGACTCAGTAAAAGAAAAAGCTGCAAAAATCTGTTATGTGCTGCTCTTATATGTAATAACAAGGGCACTCATGTTCTGCTTTCCCAAAAAATGACAGAAGGTATGTGATTTAACCTGACTTGAAGTGTCCTTACTAACATATCAATAATTTAGGATAAAGGGATTAAGGACAAAGACTTTAGATGTACTATATTATTATTATTAAACTATATTATAAATACTATAGATATCAAAACACTTCTCTAATAGAGGCTACCTCCTGAGATTGACAGCTGACCATAACTGTAAATACAAAAGACTTTATTAAATAATGAAAGCAATGCATTACAGTCGCCAAACAAGAACAAGCACATCTGTGCAGAGCAACACCAGCGTGTGAAGCTTTGTGCACTGGCTGTCATGGAGGAGGTGTTTTCAGTGACAGCAGACCAGACTCAGTGCCACATCATCACAGTACAGTGCTGAATGCTGCTCTCTGCTGGTCTGATCTGATCTGTCTCAGGGATGCACACCAGCTCCTGCACTTCTCAGATCACCACACACATGCACACATTAGTTTCTTCCTCACAGCAGATTCAGATGTTCTGAAACTAAATGCACGTGATGAGATGATTCTCAGTGCAGTCTCACACTCTTGATGTGAGCTCCGTCATCTTCACATGCGAAATCATCTATTCAGTTATCAAAATCTGTCAGACATGCATGCATATTCATAAGCATCTATAAATGGGAAATGTGTGATGTGTGCTAAACCGGCAAATGATCTTACCAAAATCTCAATCTTACCAATCAAGTTTGGAAGCAGTTGTTCACTATTAATCACTATATATGTAAGAAATGTGTAAAGCTGCACATGCAAATGTGATTTTTATGTTTGCACGACAAAATGAAGTCTGTATATATAAGACATATTTCCAGGGTTTGACTGCCGTGCTGAAAAACATCTCCACATTACGGCTCACACGATGACGAAAGCACTTTTATTGTGGTGGTGTTGGAAATGTAGGTCCTGAAGCATCAATGACATGTTCTGGTGAGTTACTACATCGTGCAGACATGCAACAGGGTTGTGGTTTCCCATAAACCAGCTGTGCGATCCAGACAGAATCAGCTCACTGAATGAAGTGTATTCCTCGCAGACGAGTGGGAAAGCTTCACTGATGATGACTTTCTGAACACAGTGTGCTTGAGAGTCTCGATCAGAGCAATGAAGAGTCAACAGCAGGAGCTCCAGATCTTCTGTGTGTGTGTGTGTGTGTGTATATATGTGTGTGTGTGTGTGTATATATGTGTGTGTGTGTGTATATATATA
>NW_015507019.1:14313-14640 GCF_001515645.1 Sinocyclocheilus grahami
CTCACACACACTCTCTCTCACACACACACACACACTCTCTCTCACACACACTCACACACACACACACACACACACACACACATTCACACACTCACGTTTGTTTTTGTGAAAAGTGGGGACTCTCCATAGGCGTAATGGTTTTTATACTGTACAGACCATATATTCTATTGCCCTACACCAACCCTACCCCTAAACCTACCCCTCACAGGAGACTTTCTGCTATTTCAGATTTTCAATACACTCCATTCTGTGTGATTTATAAGCGTTTTGAAAAGTGGGGACATGGGGTAATGTCCTGAAAAGTCACCTTCTCCTTGTAATACCTAT
>NW_015507019.1:14650-15288 GCF_001515645.1 Sinocyclocheilus grahami
CACACACACACACTCTCACACACATACTACACATTTATGTCCTCATTTGTCACACACTCTCTCACACACACATACACACACACACTCACTCTCTCAGAAAGACACACACTCTCTCTGACACACACATACACACACACACAAAGACACACACTCTCTCTCTGTCAGTGTTTAAGCGTCTCTCTCTCTCCGCAGCTCTGTGCAGTGGTGGTTCAGAGGACCTGAGGGAGAACATGTTGGCCTGGTTTCTGCTGCTGTGTGTGCAGCTGATGTTCAGCTGGATCTGCGCGTCTGAACTCACCTTCGAGCTGCCAGACAACGCCAAGCAGTGCTTCTATGAGGACATCATCATCGGCACCAAGTGCACGCTGGAGTTCCAGGTAGAGTTCAGTCCAGTCACAGCAGCGCAGAGGACAGTGCAGGACACGCTCTCAGAGATACTAACTAAACACGTCATGTTCAGATGAGCGAGGCACCTGCTCTGGAATAAGAGTCTTCACTTATATTTAGAGATCATATTGATGTATAGTGTTCCCTAAATTGTCTTTAAAAAGTCTTCAATTGACCTTCATCAAACCTGCAGAAAGTTTGTGCTTATACAGTGTGTGTGAGAGTGAGTGTGTGTGTGTGTGTGTGTGTGT